>NW_020647904.1:0-1059 GCF_003573695.1 Papaver somniferum
AAGAGAAGATCGTAGAGTCACTGACACAAATTCGTATGAAGCCCGTTGATATCCTCGCTCACTTAAAGGAAAGAAACCCACAAAATGCTTCTACTTTGGCTAACATCTACAACGCAAGAACAAAATTGAAGGCTAAGAAATGGGAACAAAGGAACGAAATGCAACAATTAAGGCATTTGGGGGAGGAGAATAATTACTCGGTTTTCCACGATGATGATGAGAAAGGACGAATAAGACATCTTTTGTTGGCTAATCCTGAGTTTGTGAAGTTGGCACGGTGCTCTCATCAAATCCTTCTAATGGATTGCACATACAAAACCAACAAGTTTGAGATGTCGTTGTTGAACTTTGTCGGGAAAACTTCTACCAATGCTCCTTTTAGTGTTGGTTTTTTCTTCTTGAAAGATGAGCTCGAAGAGAGCTATGTGTGGGCATTAAACCAAGTGAATCTATTCTACATAGAGGGATATACTCCAAAGGTGATTATTACCGACAAGGAACAAGCTTTGTTGAATGCAATAAGGAGGTATTTCCCGGAAGCTCATAACCTTCTTTGCACATTCCACTTGTGGAAAAGTATTGAAACTAAGTGCATGCGCCTTGTCCTTCCAACCAAAAAAAGCAAAATGGATAGAATAAAGAAACTACCGTTATATCAACAAAAGGATTCCAAAGAGAAATTTAAGAAGGATGACAAGTTGGCGGAACTAAAATGGGAAAGTTTTAAAACGGAGTTGAGAGCCTTGACCTATTCTATCACCGTGGATGAATATGAGGATAGAGCTCGTATGTTAGTGGCTCATTGGAAAATAGGTTATCCAAGTGTTGTGAAGTATTTGTTGGATAATTGGTTGGATCCGCACAAAGAGAAGTTCGTATCGGCGTTCACTAACCAATATAGGCACTATGACAACCAAGCTACAAGTACGACGGAGTCATCTCACAACCGGTTGAAGAAGAAACTTCATAGTTGTAATGGTGGGTTAGTTACGCTATTCGAAGCCATAGATTCGTATTTCCGCCGTGATCACGTAGAGTTATGGAGTCTTTTGAAAAAAG
>NW_020647905.1:0-668 GCF_003573695.1 Papaver somniferum
AAAAAAAAAATTTGAGACCAGACCATCAGACCAACCGGAATAAATTCAATAAAGTCGACCACTGGTGCCCTTGTATATGCCAGTTGTGTCAACCTAGATTTAGGTTTATCGACCACTGGTCCCCTTGTATATGCCAGTTGTGTTGATATTAGTCAGACCGGTATCTCAGTCCATTAGGATAGGATCATCTTGACAGAGGCCTTCAGACAGATATGGGAAACACCGTTCACTTTAACCATCTATTTTTATCTTTATCCATCTTCTTAATCTTTTCATATGATTGGTTGACTCCGGTTATGATGTTTAGAAACTATTTGAGTAGAGCTCTGTCACTTATATATGAATTATAGTACGCTGAGTGCAAACTCGTGTACATCAATTGGAAATTCGCATCAGGGTACTTCCTCCTATAGTCAATATTTTGTATGCCAACTAAGGAGATTCTTTAGTGCCTTACAAGGTTCTGCGCAGATAGCTAGGGTCTGGAGTAATGGTTTTGTGGGTACACCTCTGGTAAACCCTCCGGAGACAACACTCCGCCGCTAGGGCCACCTAGCGGTTTAACGACTTGCTGCACGTGCTAAGTGTAGTCATTTTATATTAGATTTGCTCGAGGACTAGCAAATAATAAGTTTGGGGGTATTTGATAGACACATTTTTGTGTCTGA
>NW_020647906.1:0-779 GCF_003573695.1 Papaver somniferum
TTTCACGCTGAAGAGTAGTTTCTTGAACAAGTTTTTCAATATTGTTGGAGAAGGATTCAATTATACAATATAGTTCCCGTTCTCGACTAAGAGACTTCTCAAATTCATCAATAAGCTGAGCATGATTATGAAAATCAATAGCCACAGTCGATTTTTTTGAGATTTCGGTGAGCTCCATTTCAGCTTTTGATATAGTGTCAATTATCTCATTTCCTCGGGATTCGGAAGAATCGGCTAAGGAGTAATCCTTTGAGGCAATACCAAGACATTTGGCATTATTAAAAGCTTTGGAGGAAATTTTGGTATGCGTATATGCCAAAGATGAGATTCTGTCCACAGACTCAGATCACTACAAACACAGACTTATGAGGTCTTAAACGTATTTGCCTGCTCTGATACCAATTGAAAAAGCGTGGGTCTAAAAACCACACCCAATATTTCACTTACCAATCTGTACGGACAAACTCCAATATACTTTTAAGAGAATCAACTAGACAGTCAGACTCAATCTTAATAAAAAGTATATCAAGGAGTTATATCTCAATTTCTTGATTCAATACTTACTCAAGCAAATAGAAATCTGCGAGTCTAATTGAACACAAGAGCAATTAACTTGAACGCTACCAAAGACCAATGTTCAAGTATCAATCAATTTCAAAGAACAACAAAGGGTTGGATTTACCAATTGATCGATTCAACGCACAATCTGTGATATTTCAATTATATAACAAAATATAATGTGGAAAATAAATAATACAGATACCAGAAGTTTTGTTAAC
>NW_020647907.1:0-373 GCF_003573695.1 Papaver somniferum
AAATTTTAACAATAAAATCAATTAATTACTATGTATGCGCACCTCTTCAGTAATAGCTTTTCCCTTTCCCTTTGGTGCTCGTCGTCGTTCTGCATCTGCTTCTCTTTCAATTTGTGCTCCTTTCTCACGATGCTCCTGTTCTCTCATCTCTTTGTGTTGTTTTTCTATCCCACGTCGTCGCCTTTGGGCTGCTGATCTTCGAGATGATGTTGTCGATGTTAGATTATTTCTCTCCTGTGGTTGATGAGTGCCAAATATTGTATATATCTATCCCTTTTTGTTGGCATTTAACTCATCTTTTGTGCATTAATTCTACATTCTATCCCATATTCTGTATTTTCATTGTTTTCAAGAATAAATATTTTTCTTACTT
>NW_020647908.1:0-1489 GCF_003573695.1 Papaver somniferum
TCATCGTAGATAATTTTTTTATCACCATTAACTTCAACTTCTATGCCTTTCTTTTCCTTCTCATCATAACTCACTTTCATTCTATATATTCTACTTATTTTCATAAAAGAATTTACTCTTAATTCCTAACTACAATACTCTCTGAAATCTAGCTACCACTCATGGTGTCATATATTTTCTACCATTATCATCTTGATCTCTAACTTATTTTTTCTTTCTCTCATGTATTTTCACGGCCTCTTCTTCCTTCTCTATAGTCTCTTTTTATCTCATACCATCTTTCACTCTCCTCGTACGGTTGCAACAGCAACCTACTTGACTAAGCAATGGAAGGATATTTTACTTACACGTACAACGCTTATTTAATTAATTAAACTATGCTTACACCCAAATTACACCATATCTAAATCTAAATTATATGAAATTAATGGGACGATTAAAACAATAAATAACTTATCAGATTACCTATGATTAGTTATTAGGGTAAAATATTAGTCAAAACCCGAAGTCAATTTCGTTGACTTCAGTCAAACCGCATAGGTAAAAATCTTCGAAGGCTATATTTTTTTCTCATCCGATATCTGATTGACGCGTTAGAGTAGTCCATTTCGCATAACTTTTCGATATCTATCTATTAGTACTATTGATTTGTCTAAATTATTAATTTAATAATTTACATAAATTAATGTTCAAATTTACTTAATTATGGTTGCACGACGTAATTATCATTTGGCTAGTCAATATCCATTGACCTGCTTGGTGATGCTTAAAAGATAACTCACTATGAACAAATGTTGTCTCTAACCAAGAACACCTAAGAGAACTTAGTGAGTTGACAGAGATTTCTGAAGATTTGGAGGAATTGAACGATCATATAATCAATGGGTTTTTCAACAATAAGAAGGAATTCTCGGTAGATGCCTTGAGAAAGATCTACAAAGACTAGTAAGTCTTCTATTAAGATCTTTTCTTTTTTTATTTAGAAGAATAACTAGAGTTTAGAATAGCCATTATTGTGATTACACATAGCTATGTCCAACGTTTTCATATTCATGTTTTTAGGTTTATTCGTTTAAATTCTAAAATTGTTTGGAAGATGATTTTTGCAGTATTAATCTTTATGGTTTTATATATTGCAATTTTTTATGGGATATGTGTGTTTGCGTTCGTGAACTATGATTGTCCCATACCTTGTCAAAAGTTAAGTCTTTCGTAAGTCGATATGCATGTATTGATAAAAGAATGAATGGACTTTTGACATCACAAAAATTTGAAGCCTATCATGTCATTATTGATGAATGATAGGATGAACTTTTTTTTACAAGGATTATGTCTATTATATGTCATTGTGCAAATGATGATGGAAAATAGAATGAATCCTTGTCTATTCCGTAGTATTGATCTTCCCTGATCCATATTTTATGTATATACTGTGAGGCTCCGTAAGTTCTCTTATGTCGAGCATGACCAATTAAATCTATCACTTTTT
>NW_020647909.1:0-1751 GCF_003573695.1 Papaver somniferum
ACAATAACAGGTACACCTTTGGTTCTCTGTCAGCATGATAATTCTGATCAAATGTTTCCATCCATTAACAGTAGAAGTAGTACTAGTCATACTCTAGCTGGTGATGATTATATAGTCTGCGAGATACTCAGCAGACTGCGAGTGAAGTCACTAATGAGGTTGAAATGCGTATGCAAAAGTTGGAAATCCTTGATCGAAAAAGATCCTTACTTCATTAATTTGCACTTTACTCGATCAAAAGTTGTTGGGAGATCCATTCTCACCGAGATGTTCACTACTGAAAATTATGCACGTGTATTATCAGCCAAGCTATTACTGCCATCTGAAGATGGCCATGGAGGAGGAGCAACTTTCGAAAGGGAAATTCCTGTTGGCCCCCATCGTTGCCTTGATTACTTACACATGCTCAATTTCGTCAATGGTTTAATCTGCTTTTTAGACAGAAAAGAGCATAGTGTTCGTGTCTACAACCCAAGCACCGGAGAATCAACTCCCTGGATAAGATCTATAATTAGAAAAGAACCATCACCTTTTAGAAATATTAATTTCGGCGACTATGACTTTGGATATGATCCTTTCACCAAAGCGCACAAAGTGCTTGCCATGTGGGATCTGGATGCAAGAAGCAAAGACTTTGCCTGTGAGGTGTTGACTGTTGGCAAACACCTCAATCAGTGGAGAAGGATTGAGGATGTCCCACCAGTGTCTCCAACAAAGCTTGGAAATCCTGTTCATACAAATGGTTCTATATATTGGCAGTCTGATATCTATGGTAGTGGAGTTCCTAGTATTGTTGAATTTAATGTTAGGAGCGAAAGGTTTAGAGTGATATCGCTTCCTAATTTCATAATCCGAGATATTACTAAACCTTATGTCGCCAGTTTAATGGAAGTCAGTGTCCGTTTAGCAGTATTAGCATTGAAGAAAACTATAGTTGACTACTCGAAAGATCCTTTGATAAACAGTAATAATAACAGCACATCTGTTAAGATGTGTATATTATACGATAGTCATGATGACAATCAAAATGGTACAAGCATCACAGGTAGCAGTAATAGTAATTACCACTGGATGGAAGAATCCTTCTCGACGCCACCATTCGATTGGAAGCATTCATGGATTCGGCATATGCATCCCATTCAAGGAACAGACTTATCTATCATGCAATATCCAGAAGACGATGATTTCTCATTCTATTATTATAATTGGAAAAGGAGAAGTTTTAGCAGTAAAAAGTTCACAATAAATGGAATATCCTCAGTTGATGCGTCTGTCAAATACATGAAGGGTTATTTCTGTTTTTATACTTTTACTGAAAGCCTTTTTCGAGTAAACTAAGTGCATGCCGGCGGTACAGGTATTGTTCATGAAGTCCAAGAAGAAATTGTTGATTGAGAAGACGATCATTTCGGTAATGAGCACAAGCTTCAAAAACAAAGAATTTTGAATACTGCGCATCATGCCGCCTATGTTATTAGTCTATTGTTTAAATATAATATAATGCTTGAGTAAAGGTTCAGGGGAATAAGAAGAAGAAGATTTTTTGTTGGCAAGAAGGGGAATGCCAGCATACAGCAAGGGTAGGCTGTGGCCTTTAATTTGCCATTATCTGGTGAATTCCAGTAATATAATTTCTGTTGATTTCTGATGTTTTGGCCTTCAAGTTTTAATGTTATATATATCCATAACAATGTCTGGCATGACATGAAATTTGATAACGTTTGGGGTATCTAAACAGTTTTTCTGATTTG
>NW_020647910.1:0-722 GCF_003573695.1 Papaver somniferum
AAATCTTCTTTTCAGAACAACGCAATGTGGCATGATTGTGTGACATCCAATCCATACCCACAATAACGTCATACTCTTGCATTTTCAGTGGTATAAGATCTATACTCACCCTACGGTCACCAAGAGTTAACTCACAATTCTTACATACCTTACTGATAGTAACCAAACTCCCAAGTGGTGAAGACATATTCAAATTAAACCCTAAAGGATCAACACTTAAACCTATATACGCAGCTAGGTGAAGAGATATAAACGAATGGGTAGCACTAGTATCAAACAAAACTTTAGCACGAGAACTGAAAATTAAGAAGTTACCATCGATAACGGAGTTCTCTGCTTCTCCTCTAACCTCTGCAACATAGTTAAGCTTCCCTTGGACATTTGGTTGCCTCGGCTGGAATGGCGGTGCGTTAGTACGTGGATGATTCTGAGGTCTACCACCAACATTCTGATTATGTGGATGGTTTTGCGGTCTATTACCAACATTCTGATTACGTGGATGATTCGTGTTCTGTGGTCTCTGCCTCTGTGGATGGGGGCAATCTCTGGCGTAATGACCTTCCTCTCTACAATTATAACACTCTGTCCCAGACTTCTTCTCCTTCTTCACCGGAGATTCGGTACGTGGTCGCTTATGCCGTGCTTGTGGGTTTTGTTTCACCTTCTTCTTCTTTTCACGAGATTCTCTCTCTTTCAGTGTTTTAGCCCAACTAGCTTCAACA
>NW_020647911.1:0-909 GCF_003573695.1 Papaver somniferum
CATTTCATATAAAATCAATGGGAGGAATGAAATATGTGTAACATGATAAATTCGAAGCCTATCAGATTCTGAGCCTTCGGGCTCGTCATTATCTGGCCGTAGAGGGATAGATGAAACGATGCATACAGTCAAAACACAATAATAAAACAGAAGGTAAAGTGCTGAATATAAATGAGACTATGATTTAGTGGTTCAGCACTAAGGCCTACGTCCACGGGGGTTGGGGTTTCACTATGTATTCAGAGGTTACAAAGACAGTCAAGTGACTTTGAGTGTCGAATGAAGCCAGAGAAGAAATGTAACTCATACTTACTCTAACGATTTCTCTCTCCTAAGCTTTCTTACTCTAACTAGAAAATATTTGACCCCCCTCTCTCAGTGAAGAGGGATATTTATAGGGGTAAAACATGGGGTCCACTATCAGAGATAGTTGCAACCTTATATTCTTGTTCTTCGAGCTGATCCCGCTGGTGTCTTCGTTCTCGGCCGATGCCCCCAGTGGTCACACAAGGTAACGATGGGTCGTCTCTTTCTCCTCCACATGTTAGTTGACACGTACCCTATGTTTAGGGTGTTTAATGCGGGTGGTTGTGCTTCCTGCATGCGCTAGACAGGTGTCTGCGGCTCCCGTCACATCCGTGTCAGTAAGTCCAATCTCCACCATTGATCTTAGGTCCTCCTCGAGATGGGATAAAGTAGATCTTTGGGTTTTCTCAGTACTTCTCAGTGGATCAATACTTCAGTGCTCCCAGGTTCTTAACCGTCGGATCAACTCGATGATGATCATGAGTAGATGATAAATGTCCCTTGGATGTGAGAACGTGGCATCGCGCCTTGATGTCTCGAGATATGCGTCCTCCACGTGTGATTCTTTCGGCATGTGGCAAATGATGAATTATGTGTATACAC
>NW_020647912.1:0-316 GCF_003573695.1 Papaver somniferum
GCATCAAGTATACAAGAGAAAAAGACAATAATTTAATTAGCTTCAGAGATAGCGATTGGGCAGGTTCTATTGAAGACCGAAAGAGCACATCAGGCTACCTTTTCTGTATGGGAACAAAAGTTATCTCTTGGAGTTCTAAAAAACAAAGTACGGTGGCACTATTGTCAGTTTAAGCAGAATACATAACATCAACAAGTGCAGCATGTGAAGCAGTATGGTTGAGAAGAATAATGACCGACCTACAACAAAGGAAAAAGCAGCCGACGACTATCTACTGTGACAATATGTCTACAATTGCAATGACAAAAAATCCAGT
>NW_020647913.1:0-1462 GCF_003573695.1 Papaver somniferum
ATATTTTGTTGAATCAACGTACATAGAAATGCAATTTTTACTAGACGTATTGCCTTAGAACATATTAATTGTGATTACAATACATTTCTCAAACTTTTTCTGTTAAAGATGAGTTTTTCTAGTTTACAATTTAGTCTCAGAAATCAACTTCCGACTTATTACGAAATGTGTAGACTTTTTTGAGTTAACGTATATAAAATTCAACATTTTTATGAACTCTTTCTTTTCGTGTTGGCATTGTTTTTCTATTTGATTCAAGGTAGATGAAATTTGTTAGTATTTGGATTAGTTCTGCATGGTCTTTCATCATTCTTCTATTGTGAAATTTGACTTCCTTCATATTTTCTTGAATCAACGTACATAGAAATGCAATTTTTACTAGACGTATTGCCTTAGAACATATTAATTGTAATTACAATACACTTTACAAACTTTTTCTGTTAAAGATGAGTTTATCTAGTTTACAATTTAGTCTCAGAAATCAATTTCCGACTTATAACGAAGTGTGTCCACTTTCTTGAGTTAACTTATATAAAATTCATCATTTTTATGAACTCTTTCTTTTTGTGTTGGCTTTGTATTTGTATTTGATTCAATATAGATGAAATTTGTTAAGATTTGGATTAGTTCTGCATGGTCTTTCATCCTTTTTCTATTGTGAAATTTGACTTCCTTCATATTTTCTTGAATAACCGCACATAGAAATGCAATTTTTACTAGACGTATTGCCTTAAAACATATTAATTGTAAGTACAATACATTTTCCAAACTTTTTCTGTTAACGATGAGTTTATCTAGTTTACAATTTAGTCTCAGAAATCAACTTCCGACTTATTACGAAATGTGTAGACTTTTTTGAGTTAACGTATATTAAATTCAACATTTTTATGAACTCTTTCTTTTTGTGTTGGCTTTGTCTTTCTATTTGATTCAAGATAGATGAAATTTGTTAGGATTTGGATTAGTTCTGCATGGTCTTTCATCCTTCTTCTATTGTGAAATTTGACTTCCTTCATATTTTCTTGAATCAACGTACATAGAAATGCAAATTTTACTAGACGTATTGCCTTAGAACATATTAATTGTAATTACAATACACTTTACAAACTTTTTCTGTTAAAGATGAGTTTATCTAGTTTACAATTTAGTCTCAGAAATCAATTTTCGACTTATAACAAAATGTGTAGACTTTTTTGAGTTAACGTTTATTAAATTCAACATTTTTATGAACTCTTTCTTTTTGTGTTGGCTTTGTCTTTCTATTTGATTCAAGATAGATGAAATTTGTTAGGATTTTGATTAATTCTGCATGGTCTTTCATCCTTCTTCTATTGTGAAATTTGACTTCCTTTATATTTTGTTGAATCAACGTACATAGAAATGCAATTTTTACTAGACGTATTGCCTTAGAACATATTAATTGTGATTACAATACATTTCTCAAACTTTTTCTGTTAAAGAT
>NW_020647914.1:0-419 GCF_003573695.1 Papaver somniferum
ACAATACATTTTCAAACTTTTTTTGTTAAATATGAGTTTATCTAGTTTACAATTTAGTCTCAGAAATCAATTTCTGACTAATAACGAGGTGTGTAGACTTTTTTGAGTTAACGTATATAAAATTCAAAATTTTTATGAACTCTTTCTTTTTTGTGTTGGCTTTGTCTTTCGATTTGATTCAAGATAGATGAAATTTGTTAGAATTTGGATTAGTTCTGGCTGGTCTTTCATCCTTCTTCTATTGTGAAATTTGACTTCCTTCATATTTTCTTGAATCAACGTACATTGAAATACAATTTTTACTAGATGTAATGCCTTAGAACATATTATTTGTGATTACAATACATTTTTCAAACTTTTTCTGTTAAAGATAAGTTTATCTAATTTATAATTTAGTTTCAGAAATCAATTTCAGACTT
>NW_020647915.1:0-1812 GCF_003573695.1 Papaver somniferum
CCTACTAGACTCACCCTGACCTAAGTAAGTAGCTGGGACACTTGGGGACTCAATTAGAGAAATAAACAAAGCATACAATTGTTATGCTACATAGACACATTGTATGAAATAATAATAAACCCTAGATGAGTTTATCATATGAAGAACCAAGGATCAATAAGAGTTAACAACATTAGCAACTAATTATATCCAATGTTCACGTATAATTGAAGGCACGCAATTTGGTCAACTCAAATAAGTGTTTAAAAGCATCCACCTGTAAAAGCATCCACCTATAACTGGAAATGGTTATGAGGGGGTAATGTACATCCCCTGGTTATGTTCTCTGATTAGTATCAATCGTTCAGTAAAAAACACAGATAATAGTACAGGTCCACGGGTATTTCAAATATGTGGAAATCCAGAAATATCTACTGTATTAGTTGAAATAGTTCATGATTTAATCCTACTCCAGTGTCTTAAACCAGACCAGAAACAGTACTACTAAAGGTTCATTATAACTTACATGTTGCACATTACTAAAGTTGCAATAGAGGACAACAACCTCAAGAACAAAATCACAGAGGATGGTAGGTGCAAGCTCCAAACACGCTTGCTTGTGATGAGTGCCAAATATTGTATATATTTGTCCCTTTTTATTAGCATTTAACTCATCTTTTGTGCATTAATTCTACATTTTATCCCATATTCTGTATTTTCATTGTTTTCAAGAATAAATATTTTTATTAATTAGTTTTGCATTTTTAGGTAATAAATAAAGTTCAGATGAATTGCGAAGCGAAAAGAGCAGAAAAGTGGTGGAAAGCCGGGAGGAATTACGCAAGGAAGCCGCGAAGAATGTTGTGCACAATACCAAAAGGCTATAAATGGGCTTAACAAGGAAGAATTGTTCTCAAAGAAGATATGGGCTTGGCATACCCAAGTCCCAAAACCCTTACCCAAACCCATTTCCAATATCCATACCCGTCTCCATCGTTAGCCGTCAGATTGGATCACATCTGAATCCAATGGTCGCAGCATAGCCATTACATCAAAGTCTGAAGCTCTTGTCTAACACTACAGCACCTAACTCCATCTTGAGCCGTCAATATCGTTGTATCAGGCATCCGACGATCGCTACCAGACTCTTCACTTGTAGCCGTTAGATCAATCTATCATTTCTGCACCCGACGGCTCAGCTTCGCGAATCATCGAGACTTGATACAACCGCTCAACACCCTAGTACCAAACACCCTATACCCAAACCAAACACACCTTACTCAAACCCATCGAGCCATCTCCTCCACCATCCCTCTGCAACACCCATTCCTCCCTGCCATCGCCACCACCTCTACCACCTACCATCATCACTCCACAACTACCCTAATACTATTTCCCATCATTCCCCTAAATTTCTAACCAGCTATTCTTTAGATTTCTTCCCTAATTTCTCTCTGAAAACCTAGGTAAGAAATCACTAGAATAGGTGATTTAGAAAAGCAATTGGAAGGCATGGATAGGAGAAGGAGAGTCAGAGGAATCATGGGTCAAAGGCTATGGAGCTAATCAGTAGAGTATGGGTAAGAATCACCAAACCCTAATTTTACTGATTTTGGGGATTTTTTGTATAAACCCTAATTTTTTGGGGAAATGATTTGTAACTATAAATAGAATGTTTGGGTGTGTGTTGGGATCATGCTGGACTAGACAGTGTCACCCAAGAGGACTGGACTAGCCAGTGCCTCAAGGGTTAGTGTTTATTTCAACTGTCTTGGTTTGGGTTAGTGCTTATTTCAATTGTTTTGTGATTTTTAATGTAATTCCATGTTAGTT
>NW_020647916.1:0-367 GCF_003573695.1 Papaver somniferum
AAAAAAAAACCAAATCTTCTTGTAGATAATGTGTTAGTTAAATTTCCTTTTGTATATATTTTGCTAATCCAATATGATCTCGGCTGAAATATGTTGGATTTTTGCCCTGAACAACGGAGTTTTAATTCTGCTTCCGCCGTACAATCGGGTATTCTCTCTCCTTTTACTCTACTCAGCATGTCCCTTTCCATATGTTGCATTTTAATTATTTCCATATTTTGAAACATTGAGGACAATGTTTAGTTTAGGTTTGGGGGTATAGAGTAGATGCCACGATAATATGCCATAATTGAAAACGAACTCCTTCTTCTTTTTGAAAAAATTGAAAAATTCCAAAAAAAAATTGAAAAATCAAAATTGAAAAAAA
>NW_020647917.1:0-516 GCF_003573695.1 Papaver somniferum
GAGTTGGCCCATGTATGTTCGCGCACAGTGTGTCCATTGGGAATGACTTGTCTCGGGAACTCGTGTTCCTCTTGTCACCACTGACATGAGTTGCTAGTTCTTCCTGAAACGGTTGTTTCTCGATGGACAATACGTGTTGGCGTATGAGTGGTGTTTGGTTTTTGGTGCTGGTTGGCCCCCGTTTCACGCGAAGACAACAAGCCCAACTACCTCTTCAGCTTTTTCCTCGGTCATCCGAGGGGAAGAATAGTTTGGTCCCCTGTGCTTAGCTGTCGAAAAGTTATTGAATATTGTCCCTTATAATAGTGAGCATGTGAAACCATTTTAGCATCTGTGAAAGGAGGGACTCTCTCCTGTGGCTATGCAAGGCACATGATCGTGAAAGGGGGGACTCCTCCCTGTAGCCCTGCTTGCTATGGGCAGGGATATAGTGGGCATGCTATTTTAACAGTCGCGAATGCGTAAAATCTACTAAATGGTGTGACCACTCCCTGCTCCACCTGCGGCACGGAAGGT
>NW_020647918.1:0-1436 GCF_003573695.1 Papaver somniferum
GACAACAATACTATGGTGATATGTATCACTCCCCCTTAGTCAATACTCCATCTCACATGGAAACCACTCCCCTTACATAATGATCCGAAAACCATATGTATTTGTAGTGTGAACTACACATTAATTCTCCCTCTTTTTGTCAATAAAATTGGCAAAAGTACGAAAACTAGTGGGATCATAATGAAATTTCCATAGAGAAATTTCATGACCAAAAGAATGCACATATCAACTTTTTAGATGCCATCATATAGACGAAGCTAAATGCATATATCAAGGAGTTTATAAAGATACAAGATAACCCCTATAATATTCCACAGCCGCACTCCACACAAAGATTTGGAAATTAAGCACAAGTTCAATTAAGAACTCTCCCCCATAAGATGTCATTCCCGAAAGAACAACAAGAGCGACCTTACTTTCACAAGAAAAGAAGGATTTCTTTGGATTTTTACACTAACAAACCTGATAGAAAATCAACCTACTGAAACAAATGCAGAATTGAAGTACACTTACTGGAGTTCCAAACTCAATTTCCCAAAAGATCGAGATAAGCACAGGGGCAAGAGTTTAGGAATAGCTAATGAACCAAAACAACACCAATAGACTGTCGTAGGTGTTGAAATGTAACAGTGTCTAATGTTTTGGAAAGAATATCAGCCAATTGTTGTTCGGAAGGCACAAATTCCATATTTATGATACCATTTTCATAGATATCTCGAATAAAATGGTACCTTATATCAATGTGCTTTGTTCTTGAGTTCTCAACGGGATTCTCAGTGATTCGAATCACGCTAGATTTATCACAAAAGATCTTCATTACTCCAGTATCAATTCCATAATCTTCCAACATTTGTTTCATCCATAGAAGTTGAGTACAACATGAGCCGGCTGCAATATATTCTGCTTCACATGTGGACAGGGATTGTGAATTTTGTTTCTTGTTATGCCAAGCCACAGGATTCAGTACTACGTAGTAGAAACCCCCTGATGTACTTTTTCTGTCTTCTACACATCTTGCCCAATCAGCATCAGAATAAGCAGAAAGGTCAATGTTAGTATCAAAAGTGTAAGATAGACCATACCCGACCGTGTGATTCACATATCGTATGATTCTTTTTGCAGCTGCAAGATGAGATTCTTTTGGGTTAGCCTGAAATATAACACAACAACCAAAACTAAAAGCAATATCAGGTCTAGTAGATGTAAGATATAAAAGGCTACCAATAATAAATCGATACATTTTTTGATCCACATGTACTCCTTTATCATCTCTGTGTAGTATTATCAGTAGTGGGCATAGGTGTCAGTTTTGGAGTTGACTTATCCAGACCGAACCTTGAGACAAGATCCTTTGCATATTTTTCTTGGGATATGTAAATTACATCCTTATGTTGCTGAATTTGTAATCCTAAAAAGAATTTTAATTCACCAACATT
>NW_020647919.1:0-621 GCF_003573695.1 Papaver somniferum
AATAGAAAGACAAATCCAACACAAAAAGAAAGAGTTCATAAAAATGTTGAATTTAATATACGTTAACTCAAAAAAGTCTACACACTTCGTTATAAGTCGGAAATTGATTTTTGAGACTAAATTGTAAACTAGATAAACTCATCTTTAACAGAAAAAGTTTGAAAAATGTATTGTAATTACAATCAATATGTTCTAAGGCAATACGTCTAGTAAAAATTGCATTTCTATGTACGTTGATTCAAGAAAATATGAAGCAAGTCAAATTTCACAATAGAAGAAGGATGAAAGACCATGAAAAACTAATCCAAATCCTAACAAATTTCATCTATCTTGAATCAAATAGAAAGACAAATCCAACACAAAAAGAAAGAGTTCATAAAAATGTTGAATTTTACGTACTTTAACTAAAAAATTCTACACATTTCGTTATAAGTCGGAAATTGATTTCTGAGACTAAATTGTAAACTAGATAGACTCATCTTTAACAGAAAAATTTTGAAAAATGTATTGTAATTACAATTAATATGTTCTAAGGCAATACGTCTAGTAAAAATTGCATTTCTATGTGCGTTGATTCAAGAAAATATGAAGCAAGTCAAATTTCACAGTAGAAGAAGGATG
>NW_020647920.1:0-443 GCF_003573695.1 Papaver somniferum
ACACTTCGTTATAAGTAAGAAATTGATTTCTGAGACTAAATTGTAAACTAGATAAACTCATCTTTAACAGAAAAAGTTATAAAAATGTATTGTAATTACAATTAATATGTTATAAGGCAATACGTCTAGGAAAAATTGCATTTCTATGTACGTTGATTCAAGAAAATATGAAGGAAGTCAAATTTCACAATAGAAGAAGGATGAAAGACCATGCAGAACTAATCCAAATCCTAAAAAATTTCATCTATCTTGAATCAAATAGAAAGACAAAGCCAACACAAAAACAAAGAGTTCATAAAAATGTTGAATTTTACATACTTTAACTCAAAAAAGTCTACACATTTCATTATAAGTCGGAAATTGATTTCTGAGACTACATTGTAAACTAGATAAACTCATCTTTAACAGAAAAAGTTTGAAAAATGTATTGTAATTACAATTAA
>NW_020647921.1:0-753 GCF_003573695.1 Papaver somniferum
ACAATAGAAGAAGGATGAAAGACCATGCAGAACTAATCCAAATCCTAACAAATTTCATCTATCTTGAATTAAATAGAAAGACAAAGTTAACACAAAAAGAAAGAGTTCATAAAAATGTTGAATTTTATATACGTTAAATCGAAAAAGTCTACACACTTCGTTATAAGTCGGAAATTGATTTCTGAGACTAAAGTGTAAACTAGAGAAACTCATCTTTAACAGAAAAAGTATCAAAAATGTAATGTAATTACAATTAATATGTTCTAAGGAAATACGTCTATTAAAATTGCATTTCTATGTATGTTGATTCAAGAAAATATGAAGGAAGTCAAATTTCACATAGAAGAAAGATGAAAGACCATGCAAAACTAATCCAAATCCTAACAAATTTCATCTATCTTGAATCAAATAGAAAGACAAAGCCAACACAAGAAGAAAGAGTTCATAAAAATGTTGAATTTTATATACGTTAACTCAAAAAAGTCTACACATTTCGTTATAAGTCGGAAATTTATTTCTGAGACTAAATTGTAAACTAGATAAACTCATCTTTAACAGAAAAAGTTTGAAAAATGTATTGTAATTACAATTAATTTATTCTAAGGAAATACGTCTAGTAAAAATTGCATTTCTATGTACGTTGATTCAAGAAAATATGAAGGAAGTCAAATTTCACAATAGAAGAAAGATGAAAGACCATGCAGAACTAATCCAAATCCTAACAAATTTCATCTATCTTGAATCAAATAGAAA
>NW_020647922.1:0-377 GCF_003573695.1 Papaver somniferum
CCTGCATCAGCAGTCGTTTTTCAACAGTGAAATAGACTCACAGGCGTGGGTCGTAGGTGTGGGTCTTAGAGCTACAGTAACAATAGCACTTCTTCTGTGTCGTTCATTTTGGACGCTTTCTGTGGGTCGCACATTCACTGTTTTATTATTTCATCTCCATTTTCATCCTTGTAAACACCCTTTGAGCAATAAATAAATATTTTGAGTGTGTTTTTATCATGATGAGATAAACCCAACACTGGGACGACGGAGGATGTCGAATTTCATCCATGTGGCAATTTCATTAATTCTTTTATTTACTTTTTGCACTAATTTTAATTGAATTAAGATTTTAAATTAATTACTTGTGATTTCATTTGATGGAGTATGCTTAGTCC
>NW_020647923.1:0-702 GCF_003573695.1 Papaver somniferum
TTGAAAACTCTAAAAAAACTCTGAAAACTCTAAAAAGCCCTAAAATATCTAAAGATCTCCGAAAAACTCTAAAAAGCTCTGAAAAAGCTATAAGTTAATTATATTTCGTAGCGCTAGTATCTATTAGCTAGGGGATTCGATAAAGCCAACTGAAAGTAACTTAATTCTTTATAAAGAATGATACTAACAAAATTTCCTACAATAATGAAGATTATCTTTGAATTTTTCCTAAAACCGTAAAATCACTAAAGAGCCCTGAAAGAGCTATGAGAAACTCTAAAAAGCTCAGGAAGACTCCAAAAAGCTTTGAAAAGCTTAAATTTAATTATACTCCGTAGCACTGGGATCTACAAGCTAGGAGATTCGTTAAATAATGATAATAACAAATCCCTACAATAGTGAAGATCAACTTTGAATGTTCTCTAAAAAGCCTGAAAACTCTAAAAAAATCCTGAAAACTCTAAAAAGCCCTAAAATATCTAAAGAGCTCTGAAAAACTCTAAAAAGTTCTAAAAAAGCTTTAAGTTAATTTTATTTCGTAGCGCTAGTATCTACTAGCCAGAGGATTCGTTAAAGCCAACCGAAAGTAACTTAATTCTTTATAAAGAATGATACTGACAAAATTTCCTACAATATTGAAGATTATCTTTGAATTTTTCCTAAAAACCGTAAAATCACTAAAGAGCCCTGAAAGAGCTATGA
>NW_020647924.1:0-1204 GCF_003573695.1 Papaver somniferum
GATTCTTATGATAATCGGTCGATATTCATGAACACGTCAACCGATTGGCTGAATGTGTTTTCTGGTCGAAGAAAATTTAAACATAATCGGTAAAAGTTAATGCCCACATAAACCGATTATGCTATGGAAGAAACCCACTTTTCTGTATGTTTTTTTTTTGTTAGAATCGGATTATGTGGATGTTCACATAAACCGATTATGTGAAACAACCGGTTTGTATGTGACTAGGAAAAATCCTATTGTTAGAATCGGATTTTATCTATGCATACTTTAACCAATTAGGGATATCCTTCGTGAATAGCAAAACACTAACCAAGAATCGGTTTACGAGTGCACGAACGTAAACCGATTCTGGGTAGCTTTTTCGAAAAAAACAATTTGTCGCATTTTGGTGATGAATCAACATTTGTTGATTTCTAGATTAATAAGATTAAACATCTATTAATAAACCGAATTAACACTAATTAATCAAGGATAAATTAGTCATTAAAGAAAATCATTGGTTAAGGGGTATCTCATTTTACTTCAAAATGTCTTATTTTGTCATGTAGTAAGAGGCCCCAAATAATTGGCCTAGGCCCCAAATTAGGCAGGATATAAATACAATATAGAACTCTACAATATACATTCCGCTCATTTTGTTGCTAGGCTACCAACCAAATCTTTTTATAAATTATAATTTTCCTTTTAAAATATAAAATGAAGTGAACCAATTTAAAAAGTTTTTTTGCTAGGCTACCAACCAAAAGCTTTGTATGAATAATTTTCCGGAATTATATTTAAAAAAAGAAAAAAAAATCTATATATTCAAGGGCGGTATCTTCGGTGCTATCTATCTTCTAATTTATAACTGCATGAATTAGAAATCAGTAGCACATTGAAAATAAAAAGCATGGAAATCTAATGAAAAGTACGTATTTGCAACTTACAACAACTTTACACGAAACTAAATTCAGCCAAACACGCAAGAGAATGGTGATGGATTCGCTCCCAGCTGTCTTGAACAACCAACATGAGTCACAGACCAAGTTAGACATAACATAAGTAAAACTTAAAGAACATTATTTTGGGGAGGTTATTAATTTGCTTATGCAAGCCTTGCCGTTCGGAGTCTTGGGACGTCGAAAATTTTACTCCATTTTAACGAAGTTAATAATTCATCTAGATTCTATTGTACATGACAAAGGAAAACGGTAACATCCTC
>NW_020647925.1:0-551 GCF_003573695.1 Papaver somniferum
CTCTTTATTTTTGTATTGGCTTTGTCTTTCAATTTGATTCAAATAGATGAAATTTGTTAGAATTTGGATTAATTCTGGATGGTCTTTCATCCTTCTTATATTGTGAAATTTGACTTCCTTCATATTTTCTTGAATCAACGTACATAGAAATGCAATTTTTACAAGACGTAAAGCCTTAGAACATATTATTTGTGATTACAATATATTTTTCAAACTTTATCTGTTAAAGATGAATTTATCTAGTTTATAATTTAGTCTCAGAATTCAATTTCCGACTTATAACGAAGTGTGTAGACTTTTTGAGTTAACGTTTATAAAATTCAACATTTTTATGAACACTTACTTTTTGTGTTGGCTTTGTCTTTCTATTTGATTGAAGATAGTTGAAATTTGTTAAGATTTGGGTTAGTTCTGCTTGGTCTTCCGTCTTTCTTCTATAGTGAAATTTGACTTCCTTCATATATTTTTGAATCAACGTACATAGAAATGCAATTTTTACTATACGTACTGCCTTAGAACATATTAATTGTGATTACAATACATTTTTCAAA
>NW_020647926.1:0-505 GCF_003573695.1 Papaver somniferum
ATCATAGAACAATATCACATATAAAAATCCACAAAATATTTCGGTTCTTTTTAACGGAAACAAAGCGTGAACCGCTACCTACGCTTTTCGGCAAAAATTGGTTTTTGCTTTTCAGACCTTAAATTCAGGTCAGAACTGGGCGAATGATGGCTCGTTAGAAAGCTTACAGATCATGGAACAATATCACATATAAAAATCCACAAAATATTTCGGTTATTTTTAACGGAAACAAAGCGTGAACCGCTACCTACGCTTTTCGGCAAAACTTGGGTTTTTGCTTTTAAGACCTTAAATTCAGGTCATAACTGGACGAATGATGACTCATTAGAAATCTTAAAGATCATAGAACAATATCACATATAAAAATCCACAAAATATTTCGGTTCTTTTTAACGGAAACAAAGCGTGAACCGCTACCTACGCTTTTCGGCAAAAATTGGTTTTTGCTTTTCAGACCTTAAATTCAGGTCAGAACTGGGCGAATGATGGCTCGTTAGAAAGCTTA
>NW_020647927.1:0-324 GCF_003573695.1 Papaver somniferum
AAAAAAAAACCCAAGCTTTCATCAACCTCTTGCTCAGATTTGGTTTTTTTGGACTAGATTTGAACAAGATTTCATTTCTTTTTTAAGTTTTAGTCATAAGTTAATCAAATAAAATATATTTTCTATTGTTTTGACGTCTTTCGGCATATTTCTTCGCCATTTGGAATGATTTTTCTTCGTCATTTTGGACGATTGTCTTTTCGCTTTGCTGACGATTTTTTCAAATCTTCATGGCTGGATCATGGCTTGCTATTCTCCGTTCAAGAAAATCAATCACTCAACACGGTATCGCTTTGGATCTATTTTCAACATAAGAGATTTAGG
>NW_020647928.1:0-1592 GCF_003573695.1 Papaver somniferum
TCTATTGCACAAAGTTCTATATGGTCTAAAACAGGCACCCCGCGCTTGGTATCATCGTTTTTCTTCGTTTCTTCTTCACCTGGGATTCAAGTCGTCTCAATATGATCATTCCATGTTCATCAAGAAATCTTCCGCTGGTATTATCATTCTTTTGTTATACGTTGATGACATCATTGTGACTGGTAGTGATACTGTGGGCATTCAAACTTTACTTCCAACCTTACAAACAAAGTTTGCTATGACTGATGTGGGCGATTTCTATTATTTTTTGGGCTTGGAGGCTACTCGAACTTCATCTGGCATTGCTTTAACCCAAAACAGGTATACTTTGGATCTCTTAAAGAAGGTTGATCTTACTGATTCCAAACAAGTCACCACTCATGTGTCTCCATGATCTAAACTGCAGTCTGATGATGCTCCTTTGTTTCCTGATGCGACTCTCTATCGAAGTTTAGTTGGTGGTTTACAATACCTTAGCATGACACTGCCTGATATTACATATGTTGTCAATCAAGTTAGTCAATTTATGCATCGGCCTACTCAAACACATTTCATGGCTGTTAAGCGCATCCTTCGATATCTTAAGGGTACATTGGGTCATGGCATTTGCTTCTGGCGCGACTCCTCTTTGCATCTTATGGCCTATTCTGATGCAGACTGGGGCGGTGATCCTAATACTTCTCGATCGACTACTGGTCATTGCATTTTCTTGGGAATAAATCTAGTCTCTTGGGGGTCTAAAAAGCAACCTATTGTCTCCACTAGCAGCACTGAAGCTGAGTATCGAGCATTATCCTCTACTTCAGTTGAACTTATTTGGATTGGATATTTATTGCGTGATCTTGGTGTTTATCTCAAGCAACCTCCTATACTATACTGCGACAATATCAGTGCTACTTATTTAGCCATGAATCCAATTCAGCACTATCGTTCTAAGCACATACAGATTCAGTATCACTTCGTGCATGAAAGAATTGCTTCTGGTCTCTTACAGCTACGCTACATTTCAACAAAGCATCAACTTGCAGACTTGTTTACTAAGGGTTCGTCTACATCCAGGTTTCATTTGTTGTATAACAAGCTTTCACGTTGTTTACCACCGTGTACAGCTTGAGGGGAATGTAGAATATATATGTTTAGGTCAGTTCATATGTATGTCCAGTCCATCTGTATTAGAGTCCAATACACCTTGTATCCATATAGAACATTATAGATATACATGTCTCGTAAACTTACAAGGTTAAGAAAGCTTTCATAATCTTCAAAGGCCTTTCTCAAGTCAACACTTCGGCCAATTTTGACCATATATTTTTATACCGTGCCATAAATAATCCTTCATTCGCAACTTAACAGATTCAGAACGTTTGATGTTATTGATTGATACCATGCATTCTTGTAGCGAGTAAGCATCCATTGATTCCTTTCTTTATAGCATCCACTTCAGCACTTTCAAGGCGCCTGCTACCCTGTCACTACGCTTTTTTCTTCCTTGTGTTGCCTGTAAAACAAAAAGTGCTCCTGCTTTGCAACACCGTCATCAGCAGCAGGTTCGCGTCCTTTCCTCTTCCCTGTGTTATTTGATGTACCTGAAC
>NW_020647929.1:0-547 GCF_003573695.1 Papaver somniferum
TTCAGGATATCACCATTCACCAATATTCATGTGATTCAATGTTAATTTTTATCATGCAATTCTAGACAATATTACTCCAATTTAAAAGAACTTGTGATTCTAATCATTGCCTTAACTAGATTTTCAAAACATTAATTGTTAATCGCAAGCATGAAGTATCAAAAGTCCTAAACTAAGCATACTTCATCAAGAAAAAACACAACTAATTAATAAAAATCATTTACTCAATTTTCATTTGGTGTAAATAATCGTAAAAAAATTGCGTAAATAATTTTAAATAAATTTTACCACATAATTATTGGAAGAATGGCTTCCTCCATCGCCCCGAAGGTTGGGTTTAGCTCCTCATATTATTCACTCGCTCAAAATATTGGTTCATAGCTCAAAAGTGTATAAAAAGAGGTGAAAAGAGCTAATACAGAGATTCGCAACAGTTATAAGTGTTGCAATTACACTGTTACAGAGAACGATAAAGATGAGCTGTCGTTTTTACTGTAGCAAATAAGTCTGCCTACAAAGTGTCACTGTTACTGTAGCATGAACGACA
>NW_020647930.1:0-379 GCF_003573695.1 Papaver somniferum
AGGGACTTCTCCTCACAATCACGGGGATGGCGAGAAAGAGATTGCCCCTGGAGGTCAAGGAGATATTGTCCGTGGAGCTACTGAAAAAGAGATTGCCCCTGGCGGACAAGGAGATATACCCGCTGACGAACATACATTCCCTCCCCCTCCGACTCAGAGGAACGAAGATGTTGATCTCCAATCAACGATCCCTACTGGGCTGGGTTAGGAATTCACTTTTGGAAAGATCCATTCCTCTGATGGAAAGGATGACCTTGGTATTGCTATGGGGTTGGCTTCAGACTTCTCCTTGATCCCTTCAAACGACGAGTGGGATGTTCTTGGCGAGACTGGTGGAGAAAAAGTAACTGAGATGGAAGAGAGTTCTGATAGTGAAAAC
>NW_020647931.1:0-1703 GCF_003573695.1 Papaver somniferum
TTGTCTTTATATAAGCTAAATTTCATCTTGCAGTTGCCATTATTGCTACTACCACACTAGTAGTCTATCAAAGAGCAATGGGTAGAGGGATGCATGTGATTAAAAGGCATACACCTAACAGTCAAAGCGAAGCACAGGCACGTCATTTTTCTTAGCTCTATTCAATCGTAGACTCAAAACTTAACTTTTTGTTCAGTGACTTACGTGGAACGAACGTCGGTCGTAGTTAGTGTTAAAATTGCCATAGGTAACCTCCTCGGCAACCGGCATTTTCTGTTGTCAACATGCCTTCTTGTTTAACTCAAAGTACGTTCACCACTTGGCCACACAACCCCCAATCAAATGTACTTCTTATTACAGCATTAACCAGTTCTGCAGCTGCAAGCGATAATTCGATCTTCTGTTCAAAAAGTAATCAATTTCTGCGACACTTTAACTAACCGCCACGATTTCAAACATCTTGTTGGCGGTTGAGACTACTTGTTGACGGTTGAGACTATTAACCGTCATCTATCTTTGACCATCACTGTACTTGTAATTTCATCTCTTTTTAAAAAGTTGCGTACTACTAAACAAGATTTTAATGAGTTCTTTTCCTTCATGAATGTAACAGTTCATTCTAACACATACTTAAACTGAAACTAGAAAAATAAAAATAAAAATAAAATAAGAATTTTATTACTGAATGATATGGATTTTACTAACACCCAAAGGCCAACACTACAGTATCTTCTTAATCATGTACGTACATCGAGGATGAGATTTGGAATGAAGACTACTTTTCTTCTTTCAGGATGTTCTTATTCTTCCTTGTAATCTTATTATGACATCAATATTGTCCCCTAAATATGAGATTTCTTGTAGGGAGTACCTTTAGGAATTTCCAGTTGGTATTTCCACATTTTTGTAAGCTAATTCTGCTCCAACAGCGCAATGATATCTAATACATGATCATCAGTTAGGAAATTCTGCTCCAACTGCGCTGTGAGTTATCTAATACATATATGTTAATATAACATACTGCCAATGGCAAGAGTTGGAAAGCTTTCGTTCCCTTGGACTGAGAATCGAGGCACCTCCCAAAGTTTCTTAGGTACAATCAGTCTATCACTGTGAATTGACATTAACTCTAATTTCTGGCCACAATTCTTTGGAAAATACATATATCTGAAGTGTAAGGAGAACATTAGACGTGAATTCAACCTCTTGTGATGTTGTTGATGTCATTGTTGCTGTTGAAATGAACAGGTTTATCACTTTTTCACACTAATGTGTACGGTACGCTTTGTTATATGCACAGGGAGAGCCATGCGGAATCTTAGATAGTAGCAACAATCCAAATTACACAAATAACACATTATTATTACGCATTGAAAATTACAGACAGGGGACGAGAAACAATCGATAACAAAAGAAATGAAGAAAATCATGCGTACGCACGCATTTATTATACGTAATAGGTCTAGTGGAAACTCCACATATAGACTTTATTACTATCATTTACCACTAATGGGACAGTGATATTCATTTTTGGATATGTATCCGGCGGACATATCCATTAATAATTTAATCAGAAGCACAGAGGTGAGTGTTCAAGTCTTCGGTGATCTGTTGGAAGAAAAACAGATATGGAATAGGAACTGGAGAATCCTCATTTATCTTCTCATAATCAATAATATACTTCACAATGCTTCCATGTCCAT
>NW_020647932.1:0-2027 GCF_003573695.1 Papaver somniferum
AATCAAATCAATGCAAGGCTTTAGAGAAAAACTCTAGTTTAATATCTCTTAAAAACTGAATGTCAAAAACTATCTTACAATCCCTTATTTATAATAACCTAACTTTCCTAAAAATCGAGCATCAAAAAAAAGGAAATCATAAAAGAAAAGTAAATCTAAAAAAAAAGGCCAAAATTAGGAAAGGTATCAAGATGCTGCATCAGTTTGTATCATCATTAGTAATAAAATCAGTTTATACTTAAGCGCATAGTTCTAGAAAATTGAAAAAAGAAGTATCAATCACTTGAATTAATATAATCGCTACAACTATAAATTTCAGTAGAAACTATATAAATTAATATTGTTGGGACCATCAAAATTTATCAATTAAGCGAGATATTAATTAACCGATAAATCAAAAATTATTAATATATCTCGTTAATTAATATCTTATTGATTTATAAATAAATTTATTATCAAATAATTATTTTCTGAATACTTTATAATATTAAAAGTTTCTAACAATACCAGTACACGGTTTGGAATGGGAGCGATAAGAGAGAAACAACGAGAGAGCGTTGGAGGGAGAAAAAAGCTTATTCATCTTGATAGAAAAACTTTTGAAATCTCGCTGATGACTTTTGGTAACAAGGAGATGGTGAAGATGTTGGAAAGGAGATGGGGTGGTGCTAGAGCTTGGTTAGCATTGCCTAAGGAAACGGTGTTATGGGTGATATCTACGCTTAAGATGATACACAAAGGGAAGAATAAGGAGGTAAAATATGAAGACAAGGTTGGTGATCATATTTTTATTATTAAGGTCCAATCAAATCATGGAAAAGAGTATATCAGGATTCAAGACATGTTAAAGGATATGAAGAAGATTCTTACAGTATATATGTTCCGAGTGGTGAAAATAAGAGTTGCTGGTCTATTCTTGCTGAGGTATTAGATCTATATTTTGAGAAGATTGGATGGAAGGAGGTGAGTCAAAGTTCACCTAAGTCTGTGGATTTTCCTAGAAAGGGTGGATCTATAAAGACCAGATTAAAGAGAACTGGAGTAGTTATCACTGTCTAGGAGAGTTGGGTGGAATCAGGTGGCTTTTTTGATCAAAAAGGAGTTAGGTATTACAAGATTTTTCGAGATTGAAGGAGTGTCGATGGTGGAGGGGTTATTTAAGATGGAGGAGGAGGAGTGGAAGAAAATCTTTAGACCTTTAAAATGGAATTATAAAGGTATGATTATATCTCTAGCAATGTGGACTGGTGATCTTGCTATCAAACTGAGGAAGATGACGGTGCAGACACAACAACGGAGGAAAGAAATGCCATTATATCCAGTTGGCAAGGTCTCGAAATCTGTACATTGGTTTGAGATTAGAGGTGTTGGAGCATTGCTCGGTCGAACTCGCATGCGTTGATATCTCAAGCATGTTTGTCAAGTTTAGCTGTCAAAACAATATGTCTTGATTTCTAGACTACTTATAGCTAAGTCTCGGTTTAGGACAGTTTAGTGTAGTTGAGCTCCAGACTCCATGGGGATCATCTTACGAAGACGAAGAACTACTCAAGGATCCAGTGGAACTTCATCCGACTAAAAAGTATGTGGATACTGAACTTATATATCACTCAAAATTCTACCTCTCTATCTCCTACTCTTGAGACAAAGTCGTATAAGTATGATAATTTTCATACATACACATTTTCCATTTCGAGCCGAGTTTACCAGCCTATCTTTTTTCTCGAAATATGTGTTGGTAATCTTTCGCTTTAACCACTTTTTATCTTAACCCGTAAAGAAAGTCATGATGACGTTTCAATCTTGAAAATAGCTTTGATGACGGTAGTTGTGAATAACGATTGTTATAACATTATAGAAGAATGTTTCAATGATTGAAATGTATAGTTCAGATTACGTAACCAACTATGGATATAAGCATATATAGTGTGTTCGCACATTAGTGTATAAATCCATGTGCCGGAAACCAAGTGTGTGCATATGTGTGCATACGGTATTGGTGAAGGAGACAGGTTGGGTACGCGTAC
>NW_020647933.1:0-821 GCF_003573695.1 Papaver somniferum
AGTACTTCCTTGTAGTACATTATTTAGGGTTTAGACTCGTTTCTCACCTACACGCCCGAAATTACCGAAATCAACAGAAACTGTTTTCACCCTCAAACACTGGCGCAACAAAGTTAACATTGTGTCAACTGTACCAAGGAACACTCGCACCAATAATAACCGAGAGGGATGGAGCACCCAATCGCTTCCTCCGCCCCTACCTTGCAGCAAGGAACAGATCGTGGGTCTGTTGGAGCAGTGAATAGCAAATCATGAAAATCAACTGCCGCCGACAAAGACGGACCCCAGCACCATTGATAAGAACGATGCTAGGTACTGCCACTTTCACCGAAGGATACAACACCCTACAATCGATTGCTATAATATGCGGAGACTGTTCCAGAAGAAGCTGGAGATAGGAGAGATTGAGATGGGAAATCCAGAGAATGGCAAGGCAATCCAACACCAAGTCATGGTGCTTTCCCATGATCCAAGCGGAGATTTTTGGAGGCCTTGGGAATATAACGAAGAGGAGGCATGTGAAGCCAAGGCAGAGAACACAGTATTCGCGAATACAGAAGGCGTAGCTTGTCAGTTTTCCAAAATAGTGCTGGCTCAACAGTTCTTTGATTCCCTCGGTTTCAGCGAAAATCAAATCAAAGAAGCATCCAAGTCTATAACGGCTATCGCAGGAGGAAGACCCTGTGGTCTCCTCCCCAAGGAGGCGATTGTGTTCTCAGATGAAGATATCTGCTACCCGGGGGAACACCTTAGACCCTTATACCTGGCGACGTATATTAACAGGAAACCACTAAAGGGATCTTTTATAGATGAAGGCGCGT
>NW_020647934.1:0-564 GCF_003573695.1 Papaver somniferum
CACAATCGTTGCGCATCATGGAAACCATGCCAAAACCAAATCCGTATGATCGCTGCGCATCATGGCAACCATGCCAAAACCAAAGCCGCACGATCGCTGCGCATCATGGCAACCATGCCAAAACCAAGGCGCACGATCGTTGCGCATCATGGAAACCATGCCAAAACCAAAGCCGCACAATCGCTGCGCATCATGGAAACCATGCCAAAACCAAGACGCACGATCGCTGCGCATCATGGAAGTTATGCCAAAACCAAAGCCTCACAATCATTGCGCTTCACGGCAACCGTGCCAAATTCGAGTTGCACAATCATTGCACCACACGCTCCGTTGGCACATGCCAAGCGACGCTTGAGACCTAGCATGCCAAGCCGTGCAAACCTAGGGCCAAGCTGCCACACGCGCCATAGGCACATGCCAAGCGACGTTTGCGACCTAGCATGCCAAGCCGTGCAAACCTAGGGCCAAGCCGCCACACGCGCTATTGGCACATGCCAAGCGACGCTTGCGACCTAGCATGCCAAGCCGTGCAAACCTAGGGCCAAGCCGCCACACGCGCCATTG
>NW_020647935.1:0-580 GCF_003573695.1 Papaver somniferum
TTAATCCTCCAGGAACAATCTCAACCAATTACAGCTCTTAATCTCTCTAAAACACGTCCAAAAATCGATCGAAAATCTGCATGTGCGCTGCCAGTTTTCCCGCCAAAAAGCTTCCTTTGAATTTGAGAAGAAGATGTCCTCCCCCTAATCCTGCGCGGGTGTCCCTTTAGCACTTGCCATGGGGTGCAAATAGTAAATTTTGGGTGGAAATAGTAATTTTTATGGGTTCCTCCGGGACATTTCTGTGACGCTTCCGGTGCATTTATGGGGAGCCTTTAACACTTTATATTGGGGTGTAAAACACCACTTTTTGAGCCCATTTCGCCGCAAGGGCTTATTTCTCTAAAATTTCCTAAAAGAACACAAAATGACACAATAAGTACTTAATCGAGTCTAACATTACAGAAAATTGAGAACAAAATAGACACATAAATGCGTCCATCAATCGGATCTACTAACTCACACATATTAGTAATCCAAAGATATGCAATGAATAACAATACCAATAAGCCTAGCGATTTCCCTTTCGATTCATAAAACAAGTTCATGAATGTACTTCCTTTAAACGAATGTAAACATT
>NW_020647936.1:0-785 GCF_003573695.1 Papaver somniferum
TACGAGTACAATCTTTGATTGGCTTGAGATCGTGAGAGTTCTCCGATAGGCAAGATAAAGAAGTCACAAACATCTTCGTCTCAATGTTTGTGATTCCTCGACAAACCGCTTGTGTAGTCAAGAAGGATTGTTGAAAGGTGATTGATTAATCTAGGCTATTCTTCGGGAATATAAGACCGGATTATCAATTGGTTCCTGTTCACCTTGATTTTATATCTTAAGACGGAACAAAACCTAGGGTTTTTCTGTGAGAGAAATATTTATCCTTTGGTATACTTTTCTGTGTAAGACATATTTGTTTGTTATCAAGTCTGCGATTTTGGGTTGCAGCAACTCTTAGTTGTGGATGAGATCAGCTAAGGGAATCAAGTGCGCAGTGTCCTGCTGGGATCAGAGGCGTAGGAGTACAACTGTACCTTGGATCGGTGGGAGACTGATTGGAGTTCAACTATAGTCCAGTCCGAAGTTAGCTTGTAGTAGGCTAGTGTATGTAGCGGCTTAATATAGTGTGTATTCAATCTGGACTAGGTCCCGGGGTTTTTCTGCATTTGCGGATTCCTCGTTAACAAAACTTCTGGTGTCTGTGTTATTTCTTTTCCGCATTATATTTTATATAATTGAAAAAATACAGGTTGTGCGTTAAGATCATCAATTGGAAATCCAACCTTTGGTTGTTGATTGATATTGATTGATCCTTGGATATTGGTCTTTGGTATCGTCCAAGTTATTCCTTGTGTTTGATTAAAGACTCGCTATTGTTTTAGCTTGAGTAAATCAAAACAAGT
>NW_020647937.1:0-399 GCF_003573695.1 Papaver somniferum
ATAAATTGAAAACAATGAAAACCATAAATAATACAATGAAAATCTTAATATTTCTTAATTTTAAAATCTAGAAATCATAGGATTGCAACCAAGTTCATTCGAAATCTTACGAAAAAAGACTAAAGATGTTCTTCGAAATCTTACGAAAAAAGACTAAAGATGTTCTTCGAAATCTTACGAAAAAAAGACTAAAGTTGTTCTTCTGGTGGGTAAACATCGGTAGGATCGAATTCACCATCCGAACCGTCAAGATCATCTGGTGGCGGAGGGGGAGATTCTGGTGGCATTTCACCGTCTCTGAGACCTAGTCCATGTCGTATCCAAATATGTTGAACAAGATCATTGCGGAGTTGGAGATATGCCTCATCATTCCTTAACTCGTGGTATGACCTCGGTATT
>NW_020647938.1:0-543 GCF_003573695.1 Papaver somniferum
AAAAAAAAACCTAAAGTTTTTGTTTCATCTATTGATATAAAATCAAGGTGAACAAAAACCAATTGATAATTCAGTCTTATAATGCAGAAGAACATCCTAGATTAATCAATCACCTCACAACAATCTTAATCGTATGGTAGCGAAACAAAATGTCGTGGAATCACAAACGATGAGACAAAGATGTTTGTGATTACTTTTTATATATTTCCTATCGGATAGGTTAATCTCAAGCCAATCAATATGATTGTACTCGTACGATAGAATATGCAAGATCAGAACACACAACTACGATAAAAGTAGTATCTGTCTGACTTCACAATCTCAATGAAGTATTTAAATCGTTAACCTGGTTTTATAAGAAGAAAACCAAAGGTTAAAGGAGAACCGACTCTAGCACGCAAACTAGTATCACATGTAAGGTGTGGGGATTAGTTTGTAGAGTTGCTAGATGTCCCCTTATATAGTTGTTGATGGTGGATTTTTCGTTCAAGGTTAAAATTGTAAAAGCCAGATTTAATACGCTGACATCTTGCAGAAGATAAA
>NW_020647939.1:0-364 GCF_003573695.1 Papaver somniferum
ACAATGAAATCATATGAGGGATGTAGTGTAGGATTTCCTGCAACTACAATAAGAGTCGATGTTGTTTTATTTGTCGAGCGATAATTATTTGAGAATGAATAATTGAACCTATTGATATGAGTTTGGCAGAATCCTAGACCCAGTAACTCTCTATTTTATTTCTTTAAAATTAATCTTAACAAGTCTTAGAATTCGAATCTTATTTACTACAACCACAAATAAAAAATTCACATCAATAGTTTGTTGAATTTGTTCGGCATTCAATTCCTTTCCCATCGTATTCCCAAACAACTCTTTGAGCTTGACGACTTTAATAGTCTTTGTCAAGGTATTCTTTGACACGTACATATTTGCTTTAGTCGTT
>NW_020647940.1:0-277 GCF_003573695.1 Papaver somniferum
ACAATGAGTATTAGAAAAAACAACATTCATGAAGGTCGAGGGCGAGAAGCCATATGTTATTGAACCAACAGGTTCCACAATATTTTCATGTTCTTCTAACACATCATCATAATCATCATGATCATCATCATGGTAGCATGCATATTGGTCCTCATTAAAAGTGGTGGTGTCGTTAGTCGATTCATGTTCCTCTAAATTAGGTTCATATTCAACATTACTTATATGAATGGGACTAGACACTTCATTAGGGACAACATACATTTCCTCATGAATTTCC
>NW_020647941.1:0-2578 GCF_003573695.1 Papaver somniferum
AAGGCCTGGCCAATACAAGATAAGGGTTCGGATTTCATCACCGCTCCCTTCTTGCCCGCCTCAGGAAAACGAAACCTAACGCGAACCCAAGCTTAAAATTTGATTAGAACGAGACCGATAGGGTAACGAGCTTGGTAGGAAAGTCGTTCGAAAAATATTGGTTACTCTTTTAGCATACTTCTAAGTTCATGATGGTTTCTGTGAGTTGAATGCGTGACTGCGCCGCCTTGTGATAGAGGTGAGGCCTTGGGTATCAAAGCTCCACTGAGCTTCCCTCACCTCAATTCAACTTACTTTGACTTGGATTGATTCCAGAGGGGTTTGCTTAAATTGTAACGAATTCCCTGTCGAAGGATTAGAAGCTGGTCTAGAAACAATCTAAGTGGAGCCATCATGCTTGTTGTTTGCTAGATTTTATAGGTTTGATTTGGTCGAGTCAGCCTTGTTTGTGATTGTGTAGAATTCCCTTGCAATTAAGAATGTCGAACTGGTATGATAGAAGCCAATACAATGATTATCGACCTGAATTTTAATATGGACATCATCCTTTCTATGACCATGTTGGGAATAGTGGTTGGGAACGCCATCATTTGGAAGGATATGGGTCATACCCTGGTGAGGCCAATTACTATCCACACATGCATCAGTCTTACGAGCAAGAAGATTATAGTACTAGTTCTTCGTCTCTAGAGGATACAATCAAACTATTGAAAAGTAGTCCTTTTTATAGTCCCTCTGTTCCTATTCCTCCTTTAGAAGAGTTCAGCAGGGAGTTAGCTGAGTCGACGCGTAAGTTAGCTGAGATGAATAGTGTAATTCTAGACGAAAGAACTACAATAATGAGTGAGCTTTCTATAGAGGAATCCCTCAAGCTGATGACTGAGACGAAAGAAAGACTTGCTCGAAATAATCTTACTTTACAATATAGTGTTTCCAATAATACCCTTAAAAATGAGGATAGTTATTTTCATAATCAAGATGACAAGGTTAGAATTGGTAGCACTACTTGTTTTGACGAGGTTCGATCTTTTTCATGTTATTATGATGAGGATAGTGTTGATGGAGAATCATACTTATGTAGGAATAGTGATCAGGAAATGGTTACTCCAATTGAGCTTTACAATGATAATATTATTTCTAGTTCAAATCCAAATAATTTTAATAATTATTCACCTATTCAAAAGGACGAGAATTTGACTAGAGATGCCCTCATTTTAGACGATGTAGTATTTCCTGTTTACAAAGCCGATAATGATTTTGAGGAACGAGTTTATTCTGAGAATAATGTTTTAGAGTCTAGCGATTTAGAAACAATAGTTTTAGACGAAGAAGATGAACTCGTAGAGATGAGTGAGGATGAACATGACTTAGAAGAATCAATTGACCATTTCCAGGAATTTGATGACCTAGAAATTAGGGAAATTGTAGCTAGTCTATCTAGAGATACCCAAAACTCTAAGTTTGGGGGTGATTATCACCTTCCTAGTGCCTTACCTTTAACTCTCAGAAATTCCATTCACTTAGGACTTGATATCTCTGCCTCGACAATTTTACAAGATTACCTTCATACTCGTTTTCCCGAACCTAATGATGTCCAGGAAGAAGTTCAGTCGTTAGAAACCCATCCTCTGGTTGATGTGGTTTGCCCAGGCTATGATCCCCAGATTGACTTTGTTTTCCCACCAAATAGTTTTCTTCCAACTGTGGGAACGTTTATATTCCAAATGTGTCGAATATTAAGTTGTGAGACTAAACCTAAATGCTTTAGGAAATTAAAATCGACACATTTGCTTAAGAATGACCACTACTCTCATTGTGGTCAATTATGTAAGTCAAATCTTATTGACTTAGAGGATCCTCGGTTATTTAGGCTATTATTGTGCGCTTCTAGGATCATATTTGAGTTTTTCCAGACTCTAGGACCTAATGATTCGGATCCCACCTATGAAGAATCGCAGCTAATGAAAATTTTCTATTTAGACCCTTTCGTAGAACCTGAACCTGAACCACAATTAGATATAAATTTCTTAATCAGGAAACTAAGTAAGGGCATGCTAGTATTGTTCACTTTCTTGGTTCATTGCAGTTTCCTTTGGTCAGCTCTATTTAATTTTGAAGACCCATAGTTATTTCGACTGTTACTTTATGGTTCGAGTTGACTAATCCTTTCCTAAGTCTGGCTGAAGACTTTAAACTTAGCACTTCTTGGGAGGTCTCCCATGCTCATGCAACACGGTAATATCTTTCCTTAACTCTTTCGCTTCAAATGGTAACAGTTTCTCCTTGTTCATGTTTTTAGTTTCATCTTTAGAACATTGAGGACAATGTTAGATTTAAGTTTGGGGGTATGGGAGAAACTTTTTAGTTGCAATTAGTAAACTCCAGACCTAGAAATTTATGCCTATTAAGGTTTGCACTAACCAATCTAAGTGGATGGGAACATCTTGGTTATAGGAGTTGAGGAACCAATCTGATTAGATGGAAACATCGAAAGAGTCTATTCATAAAAGCACAGAGCTCAGGTGTTAGTAATAACATGATAGTTTCACCATATCTCGTTGAGTCCTTTTCATTTTTT
>NW_020647942.1:0-2925 GCF_003573695.1 Papaver somniferum
AACATTCAATCACAATCATGGGTTTAACGGTTCTACCAAAACAAGTTTCGGTTCTACCTCCATGTGAGTACTGTGCATAGTCACACTAGATTACCAAAGTTAGGTTGACTAGGTACTAAGATCGGTTCCCCACATATATATGGTATCTAACTTATATGTGTTCCAAATGTCCATAGGATCGGTTCCAAACGTGTTGCACATGTCCATAGGTTCGGTTCCCCTTTCTGCTATAAACCTTGCTGCATCTCATACAAGGATCGGTTCCCCTTTGTGATGTACTGCACCTCTTACTAGGATCGGTTCCCCTTTCCCATATTTGGTCAGACAAAACGCAAACCCGATCATACCAACTCAGGTGATTACTTAAGATCGATTTCACTAATAAAAGTCATACCAATACATAAGTCAGGCCTTTGTGAATAGTTCTACCAAGAACACAAACAAGTTGTGAGCGGTTATACTCAATCACACATATTAGTTGTTCATAAGATATGCAATGAATAACAAAACCAATAACACCTGGAAATTTCCTTTACGGTTCACAAACAAGTTTATGAACTTACTTCCTTAGAACACGTGTAAAACATTGTTCCCTAGGATGAAATCCTCACCTCATACACATACCTAATCATAATAGCATTCAAATTATTAGGCGATGTCTTATCTACAAAGTTTAATGGTTAAGCAATAAACCTCGTATTGTATTCCTTAATACTATGTCTATCTAGAGTTCAAATATGCTTCGCAGTTATGTTTTCAATATGCACGACTTGAAAGATACGTTAGGTAATGAAACAGTTCAAGTCAAATATCACTAACCTCAAGTGGAAGGATGATTGTTGTCGTTGTAGCTCTTTGCTTCTTCACATCTTCAAGACTTCACAATACTTTTAATGTCTCATATCTTAATACTTTCAAGCTAACCTATACGAAGTTGACTCTAGTACATAATCAAGCGACTCTTAACATGAGTTTTGATTCACTAAAATATGACAACCAAACTTGATAAACCAACGCTTGGTGGGTTTAACCAAGCAATGATCTAACAAGTATGTAAAATAAATTCTTTTGTAATTTGTTTATCCATATGTAATAAAAGTTTTGTCACTAAAATTGACAAAGGGGGGGGGGATTGTTATATCATATCTCGGTTTAACTCACTAAGGATTCTATGTCAAGTTTGGTTGTCATATTTTAGTATCAAAACTCATCTAAAGTAGCTTGATTAAATACTAGAGTCAACTTCGTTTAGGTTAGACTAAAAAGTATAGGAATGTTGAGACATACAAGTATTACTCTGAAGACCTGAAGAATGTGAAGAAGTATCGAACTACAACGACGACATCATCCTTCCACTTGAGGTTAGTAATATTGACTTGAACTGTTTCATTCCCAATGTATTTTTCAAGTCGTGCTATATTGAAAACAGAACTGTGAAGCTGTATATACTATACATATTGTATAATACTCTAGTTACGTGACATGATCATAATTGTATGATCATAGTATTAGGGAATTAGACTACGAAGTATAACGCTTATCTTTTGAACTTCGTAGATATGACATCGACATAATCTTGTATATATTATTATGATTATGTGAATGGGTTATGGTGAAGATTTCATCCTAGGAAACAATGTTTCACATTCGTTTAAAGGAAGTACATTCATGAACTTGTTTCGTGAATCGAAAGGGAAAACATTAGGCTTATTGGTCCGGGTATTCATTGCAAATATTTGGATGACCAATATGCGTGAGATGGTAGAACCGATCTTAAATATGTTATGTATCTTGGTATAACTAATCACAATGCCTGACTTATGATTTGGTATGACTGTTTTTATTAATTGGGTAGCCGATCTTAAGTAATTACCATGTATTTGTATGATCGATCCTTGTAATTAGTGTGACCTATCCTAGTAATTGGTGTGACTGGGAAAAATAATAAAACATGAGATTAGCCGATCTTAAGGAGATTTGCCGATCTTAAGGAGATTTGCCGATCTTAAGGAGATTTGCCGATCCTTGTAATTAGCCGATCTTAAGGAGATTTGCTCGAACGAGAGAATTTTCATGAGATCAGGGAAAAATAATAAAACATGATAAAATATAAAATTGGGCGTGGGACTGGTTACGACATGACCGGCCGGCTGGTAAACCCAGTCCCTGACGACTTTGCTAATTTTTTTATTATTATTTTTCCTTCTTATTTTGCATAGGTTCATCGTTCATTCGTATTTTTAAAATGCTCATTTGCGCATTCAAATGCTGGTCTGTGCATTATTGCTAAGTACACTTGCACCATTTTTGTCAGGGCTTATTTGATGCTCAGATGCCTGTTTCGTTGAATATTTATCACTAACTCGTGGAATTCTGCTGGGAAGAACCACGAATTGAAGTGACGAAATATAACGAAGGATCGTAGAATATTGCTGGATATTCAGGCGATTAGAGATAATTAACGGATGGCTTTGTACTAGCAGGGATTTCTATCTAGGATCATTAATTATTTGAGAGTTTAGTAATATGAACTTGCTGGAGTATCATATTTCTCCTATATAGTCAGGAAAAACCTGGTTGCATCCTGAAGACGTTGTCGCTCTATACTAGCAGACATGTTGTCTAGGAGTTGTCCAATATTTCGATTATATATAGAAACAATTACTGAAATTGCTCAGTATTCATGAGCTACGCCGTAGCCTCAGCTGGGAGACTACACATATACACATACTATGAGAGAAAGCCTTCTCAGTCAGAGGTTTTATGGCATGAGATTTCATGCTTTATTGGGAGACATGAGTCTCAATACTCATCCGATTGTCGGATCCGGAGTATAAATAACTACTGAAATTGCTCAGTATTCATGAGATGCGTCGTGGCCTCAGATGGGAGACTACACATCTACACATACTCTGAGAAACAACC
>NW_020647943.1:0-958 GCF_003573695.1 Papaver somniferum
CCCCCCCCCCCCAAAAAAAAAAAAATAAATAAAATAAAATAAAAAAATAAACACCAATATCACTAACAACACTGTACAACACCATGCGCTGAAGTGACAATGCTTTCATCCTTCGGGCCTTATCGGTGTTGAAGTCCTCAAATCCACATACGACATCCAAATAATATTATGTTTGTCTATATTCATGCACTAGTGATACGAGACGTATTTGAGGCTGTTAGAGAATGGCTCAGTTGAACCCACCAAGCGTTGGTATGTCAAGTTTGGTTGTTATATTTTAGTGAATCAAAACTAATGTTAAGAGTCGCTTGATTATGTACTAGAGTTAAACTTCGTATAGTTTAGCTTGAAAGTATTAGGATATGAGACGTTACAAGTATTGCAAAGACTTGAAGATGTGAAGAAGCAAGGAGCTACAACGACAACAATCATCCTTCCACTTGAGGTTAGTGATATTTGAATTGAACTGTTTCATTCCCTAACGTATCTTTCAAGTCGTGCATATTGAAAACATAACTGCGAAGCATATTTGAACTCTAGATAGACATAGTATTAAGGAATACAATACGAGGTTTATTGCTTAACCATTAAACTTTGTATATAAGACATCGCCATAATCATTTGAATGCTATTGTGATTATGTATGAGTATGAGGTGAGGATTTCATCCTTCGGAACGATGTTTACATGTGTTCTACGGAAGTAAGTTCATAAACTTGTTTGTGGACTGAAAAGGAAATTGCCATGTGTTATTGGTTTTGTTATTCATTGCATATCTTATGAACAACCAATATGTGTGATAGAGTATAACCGCTCACAACTTGTTGTGTTCTTGGTAGGACTGTTCACAAAGGCCTGACTTATGTATTGGTATAACTTTTATTAGTAAAACCGATCTTAAGTAATCACCAGTGATATGATCGGATTTTGTATGTGTGACCTTGTAAGGGAAAGGGAAC
>NW_020647944.1:0-398 GCF_003573695.1 Papaver somniferum
GGAGTCACAATGGATGAGCACAAAATATATACAAAAGGAAATTTAACTAACACATTATCTACAAGAAAATTTGGTTTTTAATGGGATTGGACTTTTTGGAAAAAATTTGGTTTTGTCGGGAGACATTTGGTTTGGACGGGAAAAAGAAAAATTTTGGTTTTTATGGGAGAAAAACATTTGGAAAACTTTTTGGTTATTTAGGGAAAGAGTGGACCAGTTTAGTCCACATAGACTGGGTCCTCCAGGTTGGTTGTTTCAATGTCGGGTGGAAATGGCTCAAGGAATGGTTTTAATCTCTGCCCGTTGACTTTGAAAACGTTCTTGTTGGAGACATCCTCCAGCTCTACAGCTCCATGAGGAAAAACTGTGCGTACTAGGTACGGACCCTTCCATCTGGA
>NW_020647945.1:0-771 GCF_003573695.1 Papaver somniferum
GTGAACCTAGTCTACGAACTTGAGAAGGTTATATATCTAAAGATGATTTCTGAACTTAATCTTAAAAGACAAAGGAATGCTTTTGCAAACCCTTGCTATTAAAGTTCATGAACCGATTCGAGTGAATCAAATCAACTTTGCTTCAATTGTGTCTTGTGTAGTTACATAAGATTTCTTTGCAATTGAAAAACTCTCTTAACTAGTTCATTTGAGTCATTTGAGCTAGTTGTGGTGAAGAAGAACATGGTTGGTATGAAATGCTCATATGGTTAACCTTTCGGTTAAACTATTGTTGAACCAACAATGTACACGTTTGGGTGCGGTTAACAAACCTAGAAGCGTACAGTCATTTGTGTATAACAAGTTAATTTTTCGATCTAATGGTTGAGAAATATTACCTTGAATCTAAATCAGGTTTTCATCTAACAGTGAATATTGATTTCTTTGTAACTAAGGCAAAACCCTGATTTGAAAGGCTATATAAGGGGACATCTAGCAACTCTGCAAAACTAATCCCCACACCTTACGTGATACTAGTTGGCGTGCTAGAGTCGATTCTCCTTTAACCTTTGGTTTTCTTCTTCTAAAAACAGGTTAACGACTTAAAGACTTCATTGGGATTGTGAGGCTAGACCGATATTACTTTTATCGTAGTTGTGTGATCTTATCTTGCATCTTCTATCATAACAGTACAATAATATTGATTGGCTTGAGATTGTTTGATTTCTCTGATAGGAAAGATATAAAAAGTAATCACAAACACCTTCGTCT
>NW_020647946.1:0-446 GCF_003573695.1 Papaver somniferum
GTTTTTCCAACAATGTTCAACAAAAGAAAGTTGTACCTATTCGTCTTATAAGTACAATCCATGAACAAAACTTGGTGAAAGCAACGCGCCAATTGAATCATATCGGGATGCGCAAGAAAAATACGATCCACCTTCCACTCTGATAACTCATGGTGTCTCACCGTGTAGTTTTATTTGTGTATTAAACATTGTGATTCTTCCATCACCTTTCTCCCATCCCATTCAATTCCTTTAATGATTTCCTTGGCCGCATAAATTGTAGACAATGAAGAGAGGTTATGCGGGTCGTCCCTCTTGAACTTACGAAGGAGCTTGCTTGGTTTAATTCTCCAATTTGTTCTTACTTGTTCGAACTCGTGCGGTTTCAACTTGGCAACTTCACAATGCCCAACAAGAGTTTCCAGATCTTTATGGTTATGCCAACCAACATCAACTCTACTCATTCT
>NW_020647947.1:0-320 GCF_003573695.1 Papaver somniferum
ACAATGTTTAGTTTAGGTTTGGAGGTATAGAGTAGATACCACGATCACATGCCATAATTGAAAACAAGAACTCCTTCTTTTTGAACTCTTTTTGAAAAAATTTAAAAATTCCAAAAAAATTTTAAAAAAAAAAAATCATAAAAATGTAGCTCATTTACCTTGAAATGTTGACTCTTGTGCAAATATGTAAATTTTAGGAGTCTTAGTCTAGATATTTAGGCACCCTGATTCTAGCACAATTCACATGTGATAAGAAACTCGCACGCGCACGATCTACCAATACATGTATAGCCTCGATCTTCAAGGTGTTTGATAGGAAG
>NW_020647948.1:0-596 GCF_003573695.1 Papaver somniferum
ACAATTAATATGTTATAAGGCGGTACGTCTAGTAATAATTGCATTTCTATGTATGTTGATTCAAGAAAAAATGAAGGAAGTCAAAATTCACAATAGAAGAAGGATGAATGACCATGCAGAACTAATCCAAATCCTAACAAATTTCATCTATCTTGAGTCAAATAGAAAGACAAAGCCAACACCAAAAGAAAAAGTTCATAAAAATGTTGAATTTTATATACGTTAACTCAAAAAAGGCTACACCCTTCGTTATAAGTCTGAAATTGATTTCTGAAACTAAATCGTAAACTAGATAAACTCATCTTTACCAGAAAAAGTTTGAAAAATGTATTGTAATCACAAATAATATGTTCTAAGGCATTACATCTAGTAAAATTTGCATTTCTATGTACGTTGATTCAAGAAAATATGAAGGAGGGCAAATTTCACAATAGAACAAGGATGAAAGACCAAGAAGAACTAATCCAAATCCAAACAAATTTCATCTATCTTGAATCAAATAGAAAGACAAAGCCAACACAAAAAGAAAGAGTTCATAAAAATGTTGAATTTTATATACCTTAACTCAAAAAAGTCTACACACTTCGTTATAAGTC
>NW_020647949.1:0-472 GCF_003573695.1 Papaver somniferum
AAAAAAAAACGATATAATTAATTATCAAATGCACTTGTACTACATATGGACGTTAATCCATTGACAATATTAGTGTTAATTGCCAAAAAACCTTAAAAATAAATATTAGCCAGAGGATTGATTGATTCAGTTAAAATCTTAAGTTTAACCCCTTCCTCCTCCACACAACAACATGGTCTTCTTCAAATTGCTTTAAAGAAAAACTACTTTTTCTTCCAGAACTAGTTTTATATCTCAAGTCACCAAAAATTCGTTTTAATCTCAAGTCATCAAAAATACATGACGTAACATAGTTGGGCAAAAAAAAGAAAAAAGAAAAAAAAGAGGGGGTTTAGCTGGCATAAAACCCTGCATATATCTTCCTGAGTACTGAATTTATTGCATTTTAGCCAACGCTCATGTCACACTATAATGTCAGAAAGACAGAAAGAAAGAAAAAACATCATGGGTTTGCAATACAAAAGTATCAAAA
>NW_020647950.1:0-375 GCF_003573695.1 Papaver somniferum
TATTGTAATTACAATTAATATGTTCTAAGGCAATACGTCTAGTAAAAATTGCATTTCTATGTAAGTTGATTCAAGAAAATATGAAGGAAGTCAAATTTCACAATAGAAGAAAGATGAAAGGCCATGCAGAACTAATCTAAATCCTAACAAATTTCATCTTCTTGAATCAAATAGAAAGACAAAGCCAACATAAAAAGAAAGAGTTCATATAAATGTTGAATTTTATATACGTTAACTCAAAAATGTCTTCACGTTTCGTTATAAGTCGGAAATTGATTTCTGAGACTAAATTGTAAACTAGATAAACTCATCTTTAACAGAAAAAGTTTGAAAAATGTATTGTAATGACAATTAATATGTTCTAAGGCAATACGT
>NW_020647951.1:0-587 GCF_003573695.1 Papaver somniferum
ACAATTAATATGTTCTAAGGCAATACGTCTAGTAAAAATTGCATTTCTATGTACGTTGATTCAAGAAAATATGAAGGAAGTCGGATTTCACAATAAAAGAAGGATGTAAGACCATGCAGAACTAATCCAAATCCTAACAAATTTCATCATCTTGAATCAAATAGTCTTGAATCAAATAGAAATACAAAGCCAACACAAAAAGAAAGAGTTCATAAAAATGTTGAATTTTATATACTTTAACTCAAAAAAGTCCACACATTTCGTTATAAGTCGAAAATTGATTTCTGAGACTAAATTGTAAACTAGATAAACTCATCTTTAACAGAAAATGTTTGAAAAATGTATTGTAATTACAATTAATATGTTCTAAGGCAATACGTCTAGTAAAAATTGCATTTCTATGTACGTTGATTCAAGAAAATATGAAGGAAGTCAAATTTCACAATAGAAGAAGTATGAAAGACCTTGCAGAACTAATCCAAATCCTAAAAAATTTCATCTATCTTGAATCAAATAGAAAGACAAAGCCAACACAAAAAGAAAGAATTCATAAAAATGTTGAATTTTATATACGTTAACTCAAAAAA
>NW_020647952.1:0-331 GCF_003573695.1 Papaver somniferum
GTATTGTAATTACAATTAATATGTTCTAAGGCAATACGTCTAGTAAAAATTGCATTTCTATGTATGTTGATTCAAGAAAATATGAAGGAAGTCAAATTTCACAATAAAATAAGGATGAAAGACCATGCAGAACTAATCCAAATCCTAACAAATTTCATCTATCTTGAATCAAATAGAAAGACAAAACCAACAAAAAAAGAAAGAGTTCATAAAAATGTTGAATTTAATATACGTTAACTCAAAAAAGTCTACACACTTCGTTATACATCTGAAATTGATTTCTGAGACTAAATTGTAAACTAGATAAACTCATCTTTAACAAAAAAAGTTT
>NW_020647953.1:0-1088 GCF_003573695.1 Papaver somniferum
CTAACAAATTTCATCTATCTTGAATCAAATAGAAAGACAAAGCCAACACAAAAAGAAAGAGTTCATAAAAATGTTGAATTTTATATACGTTAACTCAAAAAAGTCTACACATTTCGTTATAAGTCGGAAATAGATTTCTGAGACTAAATTGTAAACTAGATAAACTCATCTTTAACAGAAAAACTTTGAAAAATGTACTGTAATTACAATTAATATGGTCTAAGGCAATGCGTCTAGTAAAAATTGCATTTCTATGTACGTTGATTCAAGAAAATATGAAGGAATTCAAATTTCACAATAGAAGAAGGATGAAAGACCATGCAGAACTAATCCAAATCCTAACAAATTTCATCTATCTTGAATCAAATAGAAAGACAATGCCAACACAAAAAGAAAGAATTCATAAAAATGTTGAATTTTATATACATTAACTCAAAAAAAGTCTACACATTTCGTTATAAGTCGGAAATTGATTTCTGAGACTAAATTGTAAACTAGATAAACTCATCTTTAACAGAAAAAGTTTGAAAAATGTATTGTAATTACAATTAATATGTTCTAAGGCAATGCGTCTAGTAAAAATTGCATTTCTATGTACGTTGATTCAACAAAATATGAAGGAAGTCAAATTTCACAATAGAAGAAGGATGAAAGACCATGCAGAACTAATCAAATCCTAACAAATTCCATCTATCTTGAATCACATAGAAAGACAAAGCCAATACAACAATAAAGAGTTCACAAAAATGTTGAATTTAATATACGTTAACTCAAAAAAGTCTACACACTTCGTTATAAGTCGGAAATTGATTATTGAGAATAAATTGTAAACTAGATAAAGTCATCTTTAACAGAAAAAGTTTGAAAAATGTATTGTAATTACAATTAATATGTTCTAAGATAATACGTCTAGTAAAAATTGCATTTCTATGTACGTTGATTCAAGAAAATATGAAGGAATTCAAATTTCACAATAGAAGAAGGATGAAAGACCATGCATAACTAATCCAAATCATAACAAATTTCATCTATCTTGAATCAAATAGAAAGACAAAGCAACACAAAAAAAAAGAGTTCATAAGAATGTT
>NW_020647954.1:0-1128 GCF_003573695.1 Papaver somniferum
AAAAATGTATTGTAGTTACAATTAATATGTTCTAAGGCAATACGTCTAGTAAAAATTTCATTTCTATGTACGTTGATTCAAGAAAACATAAAGGAAGTCAAATTTCACAATAGAAGAAAGATGAAAGACCATGCAGAACTAATCCAAATCCTAACAAATTTCATTTATCTTGAATCAAATAGAAAGCCAAAGCCAATATAAAAAGAAAGAGTTCATTAAAATGTTGAATTTTATATACGTTAACTCAAAAAAGTCTAAACATTTCGTTATAAGTCGGAAATTGATTTCTAAGACTAAATTGTAAACTAGATAAACTCATCTTTAACTGAAATAGTTTGAAAAATGTATTGTAATCACAATTAATATGTTCTTAGGCAGTACGTCTAGTAAAAATTGCATTTCTATGTACGTTGATTCAAGAAAATATGAAGCAAGTCAAATTTCACAATAGAAGAAGGATGAAAGACCATGCAAAACTAATCGAAATCCAAACAAATTTCATCTATCTTGAATCAAATAGAAAGACAAAGCCAACACAAAAAGAAAGAGTTCATAAAAATGTTGAATTTAATATACGTTAACTCAATAAAGTCTACACACTTCGTTATAAGTAAGAAATTGATTTCTGAGACTAAATTGTAAGCTAGATAAACTCATCTTTAACAGAAAAAGTTTTAAAAATGTATTGTAATTACAATAAATATGTTATAAGACAATACGTCTAGGAAAAATTACATTTCTATGTACGTTGATTCAAGAAAATATGAAGGAAGTCAAATTTCACAATAGAAGAAGGATGAAAGACCATGTAGAACTAATCCAAATCCTAAGAAATTTCATCTATCTTGAATCAAATAGAAAGACAAAGCCAACACAAAAAGAAAGAGTTCATAAAAATGTTGAAATCTATATACGTTAACTCAAAAAAGTCTACACATTTCGTTATAAGTCGGAAATTGATTTCTGTGACTAAATTGTAAACTAGATAAAATCATCTTTAACAGAAAAAGTTTGAAAAATGTATTGTAATTACAATTAATATGTTATAAGACAATACGTCTAGGAAAAATTGCATTTCTATGTACGTTGATTCAAGAAAATATGAAGGAAGTCAAATTTCACAATAGA
>NW_020647955.1:0-5281 GCF_003573695.1 Papaver somniferum
CTAAATTTTTTCGGGCTAAAATAGGGACGAGTTATAACCTAGATTAGCTCCTTTGTAGGTGTGTTCCTAATGGAAGGTGGAAAGAGGATACATTTACGGGTTGACATTAATAGGTCCAAACTCCAAACCAATGATTTTGTTTAGGTTCACAGCTCCACCGGAGAGCGGAGTCATCGGTTTTAAGTTAGGAGTGCAAAAATTTATTTTCGGGGTGCAAAGAAGTAAAAATAGGCTTGTAAATAGCCTGAAATCTCTAATTAGGCCAAAATTCGGCTTTGGAGCCAGTTGGGCTGGGGGTGCAAGTGCACACCCGCACTGGGATGGCTCCGCCACATAGTTACCAAAAAGGGAAAATTAGGGTAAGACCCAAAAAAATTATTAGTATTATTGGCAGGCCCAAAAAGTTTTTATGTTTCTGTGACACCCATAAGTATTTGAAATTATGAAAATTTCTGCATAATCCGTTATTCTTCCTATTTTTCCAAGGGTATAATTGGTAGGAAAACTAGAATATGACACATCTAAAAAATGGTGCCTTGGAAATTTACAAATGTTATCTCGTTGGGAAGCTTTTAAAGAGATCTACACAGCCAGTACAAACAATAATATCAAATTTAAGTTTTTCACGAAAAAGTCGGAGGTGATTTTTCTTTTAGGCAAAAAATTCGAAAACTTGGTACATCACCATTATGTAGCTATCACAAAGAACACACACCATGCAGACGCCACAAAGGATGCATAACGTACTATGCAGCCATATTTAGTTCATGCATCCGTTAATTTGTTATGCAACCAATAAAATGATACATATACTTAAAAAAATTATTATTCGAGCAAAAAAAAGGATGTATCACGAATTATGCAGGCACCACAAAGGATGCATAATTCCTTATTCCGCCATATTTTAGTTCATTAAAACAATGGATATTCCTAAAAAGTAACACTCCAACGAAACAAGAGGATGCATAACAATTTTGCAGTCATTTTCTCGACTGCATAACAAGTTATGCACCATTTTTTGGTTGATTTTATTGCCTACCAAAGAACTGATACATAATACATTATGTAGCCAATTTTTTTCGGATGCATCCATTTTTCGAATGCATAAAATATTATGTAACAATTTTTTATTTCCGTGCTAACAAATAAGTGACTGTATAATGCGTTATGCAATATTTTCTCGAATGCATAACAAGTAATGCATGCATTTTTGTAGGTGCATAATAGGTAATGCATTCACTTTTTTGGTTGATATCAGTACTAATAAAAAAGTTGATGTATGACATGTCACTACAAGAAAATCTACCTATTACTACACCATATATTGCCACACCTTCATTATAGGTGTTGAAAAAGCAAATTTCTAGTCACAGTACTTTTCAGCTGCAGTTAAAAGATATAATTTACTGCTTTCCTTTTGCCACACAACGGTGGCAACAATATGAAAAGAATGTGGCAAAAAAGTATAATCTCTTGCTGCAACAATAAAGATTGGGTGCAGCAATAGACTTCTTGCTACATAGGTTATCGCGACACTAGTAGGGGTTTATGCCATAACCATTGGGTGTTGCAATATATTAAGTTTCTTGTCGTGCGTAAAAATTAAAATCATATTTGCAGAAACCTACTTAACCTGAGTCTGTATTCGTTCACATTCTTAATTACATATCAGATTTCAATCAATAAAAATACTAATTCTATTGGATTCTAATGAATCCCAGTTCAAACCTAACCTTAATTTCCCATAAACCCTAGTTCCCAAAATCATAATTACAGTATCAAACAAATAGGGTTTACTCTCAATAACCTCATAAAAACCAAATCGAACGTTATGAAATCATAATTAATAACTAGACGCCAAAAATGATGGAATTAGACCGAGAAAACAATTGAATCAGCTCTACTCATTGAAAACTGAAATAAGATCACATATTTAAAACCTAGAAATGGAATCGTTCTAAACGAAAAAATTAAAATCAATAAGAATAAAATAATCAATGATACCTGAGGAGAATCTCAATTACTCTGATGAAAGAAAATCAAATATTCTCTTTTTATTTCGCTTCTATTTCTCCGAGAGTAATTTCACTTTGAAATAATTCACTTAGAGCATCTCCAACAGAGGGTGAGAGTTTTATTTTCTTATGACACATAGGATTTTAGGCCTTCAATTAAATTAAATTCATGTCAAACAGTAGGTCCTATTAAGTAGGAAGGGCGTCAAAATAAATACGAAGGTCTTGGAGAAAGTCTTATCTAGACCTTCAGAATAACCTCTATGTCATCTTTTTAACTATATTTAAAATTTTTATTTTTAAATAATTTTTTCCGAATCAATAGAAAAAAGGGAATCGATTTTATCGTTATCCAAAAAAACAAATTTCAAAAGTAAGACCCTACACCATTGGACATGGTTCATGAGCAAAGCATTACTATTTTTTCCACATACATATAACCCCATAGAAAGGGATCTAAATAAAAATTACACATAGGATTTTTAACACCCTCTGTTGGAGATGCTCTTAAATTAGGATATACCACAAGGACTTGAAATCACTTTGAATCTTCTTCCAAAAATCTTATTAATGGCAACACCATGATTATCCTCGATTAATTTCACCATGTTCTTTCGAGAAAAAAAGGTAATCATGAAAAAGAGAAGATGAAGGAAAAAGGAAGTCACGAAAGAAAAAAATCCAAGGAAGCAGAAGTGAAGAAATAATTTTAGAAAATATGAGTGTGAGGAAAATTTTAACCCAAAAAATGAATGCGCGCGTGAAATTTTCTACCCTTGGGTTTCACGGTGAAAAATATATGGAAAATGGGTTTGACAATAATTTTCACCAAAAACCAACGTCTACCTCCATGATCGAAAACCATATAAAGGACCATTAGATGTATGATTTCGGTTTGGTTTGGTTTCGTTTTGTAGTTGTCATAAATCTGACAATTACATTCCACTATCACTAAATGAGAATTTAGGTAATCATCTTCTTATTATATGAAATGTAGATAGAATTACAAAGATTGATCCAACTATTACAATGATCTATTTGCCCTAGATTTACTTTCTCTCTCTCTATTTCTTGACCAAGACTCACTCCAGAATTCCCCCACAAGTAATGACCTCTCTCCTTTATATAGGATTTTACATAGTGGATGACAGCTAAGAAACCCACTATTTTCGGGATCACTATGCGACACATTCGCTCATATACAATCGCTCATCTTCGCATAGCGTACCTCTTCACACTTTACTCGTGACTTTGCTGACATCATCTGATGCGTCATCTCAACTTTGCTGTGTGCGATGCTCTTCGCTTAGATTGTATTCTTTACTTCGCTTGATTACTAACGTGTGCGATATTTTACTCCTACATTAATCTAAGCGAAGAGCATCGCACACAGCAAAGTTGAGATGACGCACCAGATGATGTCAGCAAAGTCACGAGTAAAGTGTGAGGAACTGCGCGAAGAGGTACGCTATGCGAAGATGAGCGATTGTATATGAGCGAATGTGTCGCATATCGATCCCGAAAATAATGGGTTTCTTAGCTGTCATGCACTATGTAAAATCCTATATAAAGGAGAGAGGTCATTACTTGTGGGGGAGTTCTGGAGTGAGTCTTGATCAAGAAATAAAGAGAAAGAGAAAATAAATCTATGACAAATAGAACATTGTAATAGTTGGATAAATCTTTGTAATTCTATCTACATTTCATATAATAAGAAGATGATTACCTAAATTCCCATTTAGTAATAGTGGATAATTGTCAGATTTATGACAACTACACGTTGGATTCTTGTGTAAATGGTATATCCTTTGTAAGAACGCCGGGCACGTTCTGCTGTCGCGTCATACCCTAGTCGTTGACATTTAAAACCTGATCCAAACTTTGTTCTGAAGTCATTAGAACTCCACATTTCGTTATCAACCACACGTTCATCCAGTATTTCACTTCATTAGTTTGTTTTATTATAGAAGTCAAGGTTGTGGATGACCAGATATGCAGATTCCATTTAGCAGATGTATATATATATATAGTTAGATCAATAATGCACACTATTTTATTAATACGTAGGATCTATATAATTGGGCATACTGCTACTACGTGGATAAGAAAAGAAGAAAGTCTAAAATGTCTTGAATGGCACCTAAATCCATTTTCTTTATCCTCATGATAATCTCCATATCAGCAGAACTTATATCAGCTCAAGATGAATGTCAGACTGAAGAATCGGGTGATTGCGTTAACAAATCTCGTGCACAACCACTTAAGATAATTGCTATAGTTTCCATATTGGTTACTAGCATGATTGGTGTGGGTGCACCACTTTTCGTAAAGTATATTCCTGCATTACATCCAGATCGTGATCTATTTGTTATCGTAAAAGCGTTTGCAGCAGGGATTATTCTTGCAACCGGGTTTATGCATGTATTGCCTGATTCATTTGATATGTTGTCGTCGACTTGTTTGTCAGATAACCCATGGCATAAATTTCCATTTACTGGATTTGTAGCAATGCTTTCTGCTATTGTTACACTAATGGTGGACTCAATGGCTACTAGTTTCTATACTACTGCGAACAATAAGAAGATGATCCAACCTACGCCAGAAGGTGATCATGAACTGGGTAGTACAACCGAAGGAGGTGGTGCTAGTGGTGGTTCTCATATCCATTCTCACGGCCATTATCATGGTGGTGCACTCAGTAACTCCAAAGGGGAACCTATTGGAGCTCAATTACTTCGATATCGAGTTGTTGCAATGGTAACTGATTATTTATCTCTTAACTTCCAAAAATTAAATAGATCTTAATCTTGGAAAGTAACAAAGCTGAGCAAAAAAAAGGAAAGTAACAAAAATTGTGGTATGCAGGTATTGGAGCTGGGTATTGTTGTGCACTCAATTGTAATTGGCCTTGGAGTAGGAGCTTCAAACAATACTTGCACCATAAAGCCTCTTGTTGCTGCACTTTGTTTCCATCAAATGTTTGAAGGGATGGGGCTTGGTGGCTGCATTATGCAGGTAATCCTTTAGTTATAAGAATTTGTTTATGTTGATCGTTTCTCCATATAACATTTTCCCGATAAATGTCATATAACCAAGTGGAAAAAATGACAAATGCATAGAAAAGATAGATATCGAGATGTACAAATATACCAGGAATTCTAGACTCTTTAACCCGAGGAGGTCAGATTTGGAGTATGATCCGTTGACATGCTTAGATTGTTACTATTTTTCGCATTTTGGTGCTATAATTTTTTTTTTTTTTTTTT
>NW_020647956.1:0-390 GCF_003573695.1 Papaver somniferum
AAAATGTAGTTGTCATAAATCTTACAATTACGTTCCACTATCACTAAATGAGAATTTAGGTAACCATCTTCTTATTATATGAAATGTAGATAGAATTACAAAGATTGATCCAACTATTACAATGATCTATTTTCCCTAGATTTACTTTCTCTTTCTATTTCTTGATCAAGACTCACTCCAGAACTCCCTCACAAGTAATGACTTCTCTCCTTTATATAAGATTTTACATAGTGGATGACAACTAAGAAACCCACTATTTTCAGGATCACTATGCGACACATTCGCTCATATACAATCGCTCATCTTCGCATAGAATATCTCTTCGCACAGTTCTTCGCACTTTACTCGTGACTTTGTTGACATCATCTGGTGCGTCATCTCAACTTTATT
>NW_020647957.1:0-325 GCF_003573695.1 Papaver somniferum
GAAACAATTCAAGTCAGATATTACTAACCTCAAGAGGAAGGATGATGTCGTCGATGTAGCTCTTTACTTCTTCACATTCTTCAAGTCTTCACGTAATACTTGTAAGTCTCATATCCTAGTAACTTTCTAGATAACCCATACGAAGTTGACTCTAGTAAATAATCAAGCTGCTCTTTAAATGAGTTTTGGATCACTAAAATATGACAACCAAACTTGACATACCAACGCTTGGTGGGTTCAACAGAGCTATGCTCTAACACTGTATATATACAAAAATTGATCTTTTAAAATTATAACTACATATTAATTTATTATATATGTGGAC
>NW_020647958.1:0-649 GCF_003573695.1 Papaver somniferum
ATTACAATTAATATGTTTTAAGGCAATACGTCTAGTAAAAATTGCATTTCTATGTGCGTTGATTCAAGAAAATATGAAGGAACTCAAATTTCACAATAGAAGAAGGATGAAAGACCATGCAGAACAATTCCAAATCCTAACAAATTTCATTTATCTTGAATCAAATAGAAAGACAAAGCCAACATAAAAAGAAAGAGTTCATAAAAATATTGAATTTTATATACGTTAAGTCAAAAAAGTCTACACATTTCGTTATAAGTCGGAAATTGATTTCTGAGACTAAATTGTAAACTAGATAAACTCATCTTTAACAAAAAAAAGTTTGAAAATGTATTGTAATTACAATTAATATGTTTTAAGGCAATACGTCTAGTAAAAATTGCATTTCTATGTGCGTTGATTCAAGAAAATATGAAGGAAGTCAAATTTCACAATAAAAGAAGGATGAAAGACCATTCAGAACTAATCCAAAACCTAACAAATTTCATCTATCTTGAATCAAATAGAAAGACAAAGCCAACACAAAAACAAAGAGTTCATAAAAATGTTGAATTTTTTATACGTTAACTCATAAAAGTCTACACATTTCGTTATAAGTCGGAAATTGATTTCTGAGACTAAATTGTAAAATAGATAAACTCATCTTTAA
>NW_020647959.1:0-635 GCF_003573695.1 Papaver somniferum
TCTCTCTTTTTTTTTTTTCTTTCTTCACAACATGAATGTTGTTTCTTCTTTTCTTGTTCCAGTCACGCTATTTTTGCGAAACCTTCACACTTCTTTGTTCTTCAAGATTCTCTCACAATCTTGTCGTCTTTACAAAGTCTGCCACACTTTGTAGGATCTCCAAGTTTCTACCACAAACTCTTCAACCACACTTCACTTCTTCCAACATGTTTAACAGCTTTCTGCAATACCTCTGACAGAACTGTCACACTTGCTTCTGTTACGCTTCTGTAACGATTCTTCTTTGTAACATCTCTTCTCTAACAATTCTGTAACTGTTACTGACTTTCAGTAACACCTCTGACAGAACTGTCACACTTGCTTCTGTTACGCTTCTGTAACGATTCTTCTTTGTAACATCTCTTCTCTAACAATTCTGTACTGTTACTGGCTTTCAATAACACTTCCTCACAAACCCTAAACATCACGTACTGTGATTTTTTTTTTTTATTTTTTTTATTTTTTATTATTTTTAGAGCATCATCTAATTTTCTTGCTCCAAACTTCACCAATTCAATCAACAGTAGTAACCACCGCATCATATTCTTCCCTGATTTTCTCGGTGGGGAAATCTCTGCTCAATCTTCTCATAATTC
>NW_020647960.1:0-449 GCF_003573695.1 Papaver somniferum
AAAAAAAAACGTTTACCTAGCCAATAAAGTGTGAAAGTTTTACTCGATGTTCAATTTACTGTTGATACAACTATTGATTCTTTACCAACCTTTTTTTTTCCTGATGTTCAAAACTAATATATTTCGTCTTCAGTTCATCCGAACGAGAAAGTCATGTGTAACTCTAGTAATATTTGAACCCGTGATGTTCGAATTTGATATATTTCATCTTCAGTTCATCCGAACGAGAAACTCATGTCTAACTCTAGTAATCTTTGGACCTGTGATATTCAAAACTGATATATTTCATTTTCAGTTAATCCGAACGAGAAACCCAGGTGTAACTCTAGTAATCTTTGAACTTGTGATATTAGAAACTGATATATTTCGTTTTCAGTTCATCTAAACGAGAAACTCAGATGTAACTCTAGTAATCTTTGAACCTGTGATGTTCAAAACTGATATATTTC
>NW_020647961.1:0-275 GCF_003573695.1 Papaver somniferum
ACAATTCTGTTGAAAATTTGACCGAGTCGGAACGAGTTCGAGCAAAAATGAAAAAACCATAACTCCAGTCTTTTGAATTGAGACGATTTGCATCAAAATATAATTACATAATCAAGAATCGATAATTCTTTTGAAATTTGACCGAGTCGGAAGGAGTTCGAGAAAAAATGAAGAAACCGGAACTTCAAACTTTCAAATTGAGAAGATTTGCGTCAAAATATATTTACATAATCAAGACTCGGCAATTCTGTCGAAAATTTGACCGAGTCGGAAGG
>NW_020647962.1:0-1893 GCF_003573695.1 Papaver somniferum
GTTATCACACAATTCTTATATCCAACAATGGTTATATAATCTAAACTCTCATTTCAATCATTGAAACATTCTTAGAGGACGTTATATAGTTGTTGTTCACAAACCATTTTTCGTCAAAGCCATTTTCAAGTGATTAAAACTTAACATAATTTTCGTCACTAGTAAAGATGAACTTGGATAAAGCGAAAGCTTACCAACACATATTTCGAGAAATAGATAAGCGAGATAAACTCAGCTCGAAATAACAAATGTGTATAATCAAAGTCTATATAGTAAAACGATTTTTGTCTCAAGATAGGAGATAGATTAGATAGACTTTTGAGAGATAGATAAGTTCAAGTCTCCACATACCTTTTACTCGATGAAGTTCCACTAGTTCCTTGAGTAGTTTTTCGTCTTTGTATGATGATCGTCATGGAGTCTTGAGCTCAACTACACTTTCTATCCTAGTCCGAGACTTAGCTAATAGTAAACTAGAAATCAAGAATTATAGTTTTGATCACTAACATTTACAAACATGCTTGAGATAGCAACGCATGCGAGTTCGACCGAGCAGTGCTCTAACAGTTAGTGCTCATTTTTGTACTTATTTTACAATTTTGTATTTGTAGGTGTTTTTGGGAAATAAAGCTCAATGGACTAAAATGTGGAATTTCGCTCGTAAAATGGAGGAAATGAAGTGATTTATAATTTAATGGGCTAGGCCCAAAAGGAAGAAGATGGAGAATTATTTCATTTGTCCAATTATTTGGATATGGGAGTATGGAAAGTGTGGAGCCCATTATGTCGACATCATTTACAAGATATTAAAAATATATATGAAGATATTTATTTTAATGAAGAAAATAAAAGCGTTAAGTAAGAAATCTACATGGAGTAATTGATGGGAATTAACTATATAAAGTGTATGGAAAGAATACTATTCTTTATGGTTGGAGTTAATAAAGAATAAATAATTACCAAATAAGGAAAATTGTAAATGCATGAGAATTATATTATTTGACGCGTGGCACATTCTTATTGGAGGATTTTTCATTATCTTGACATGTGGCATATTCTCATTCGGTGATGATGTGATAGTGGTAAATAGAAAAGGAAAGTGGATTCCTTTGAAAGCTACAAATACGCTGTGGAGACAAGAAAAAGGGAGGTCCGGAGTCTGAGCTAAAGAGTAGAGTTTTTATTTCTGTTTTGTAATAATGGAGTAAATCATGCGCTAGGGTGGAGGAAGAAACTATTTTTCATGGGTAATATTTAATATTTAATTTCTTTGACATATTTACTCAATATTTGTGCTTTTAATTTATTAAAAAATTTCTCTTCTTTACATGCTTCACAATAATTGTTGTGGATAGTTTGTACCGTTCTTTTATAAGCGAAGGAAAATTAGGCTTTAAAATAACGACGAGAGTCATAAAAAAAAACTTGTAACGTTATATCTTCCAAAGCATGAGATTGGGTTCGAAATTGTTTTGAGTAAATTAGGAGTATTGTGTCAAAGGAATCATTGTTGAGTTTACTAACATTAGAAGTAGTGGAATCCAAAACCCTAGATTCATCTCTCATTGGTAACGGAAATCAAAATTTATTAGTTTTTCTTTTATTTGTCTTAAACCAACCCTTCAAAATAGTCCGAATATCGAATCCCTTTCTTACCACACTTTAAAACTACATCAGTTTTTGGCGCCGCTGATGCGGACTTGCCTTTAGGTTAGGTTTTAGATTTATTTTTGTAAATATTTTGGTAGTTTAGAATTTATTTTATTTTCTTTGATTTTACGTTGGGTATTTTTTTAAATTTTGTGTGCAGGTTTAATTTTGATATTTATGGGAGAATAAAAGACAACCAAAAAGGTACGTAAAGATATTCCATTTTTTTATCTTTTTTTTTTC
>NW_020647963.1:0-1414 GCF_003573695.1 Papaver somniferum
GAAATCCAACCTTTGGTTGTTGATTGATATTGATTGATCTTTGGATATTGGTCTTTGGTACCGTCCAAGTATTCCTTGTATTTGATAAAGACTCACTAATTTTTTAACTTGAGTAAAAATCAAATCAAGAGAGAGATATTAACTCCTTGAGATACTTTTATCTAGATTGCGTCTGACTGTCTAGTTGATTCTCTAGCAAAGTATTTCGAAGTTAGTCCATACATATTGCTAATCGAAATATTGGGTGGTGTTGTTAGACCCCCACTTTTTCAATTCTATCTCCTACTTCTGATGAGACAAAAGTCGTATGTTAGATAGACTAGATCATACACATTTGACATTTCGAGCTGAGCATTCATTGCTTATCTTTTATCTCGAAATCGTGTGTTGGTAAAGAGTTTCGCTTTGATCAAGTTTATCTTCACCTAGTGATGAAAGTCATGAAAAGTTTCAATCACTTTGAGAATTGCTCTAACGTGAATCGGTCTGTGAATAACGGCTACATAGCGTCCTCTGAGAATGTCTCAATGATTGAAATGAGAGTTTAGATTACATAACCATGTATTCCTTGAACCGGAGTTTTCGAACTTTGTTGATCAAGAGAAATCGGGAGGATTGTGGAATTGGCTTGCCAAGTCCGCGAACCTAGTTCGCAGACTCAGTCCGCGAATTGTCGGAAGTTCTCGACCGAGAATTTCTGGTGGGATTTTCCAAATACTCGTTTGTGTGCTCAGTCCGCGAACTGATGGAAGTTCTCTTTCCGAGAATTTCTACTGAGTTTGGAAAACTCAACCGATTAACTTAAGTCCGCGAACTTGTTTGTGAATTTAAGAGGTTATGATCTAAAGATGTGCTCTGAACATGAAACATTAAATTACTAAGGAATGCTTTATGCAAACTTTGGCTATAATGTTCATGAGCCGATTCAATCGAATCGAATCATTTTTATTTCAATTGTGTCTTGTGTAGTTACATAAGATCTCATAACAATTGAACAACTCTTTAACTAGTTCATTTGAGTCAATTGAACTAGTTATGGTGAAGAAGAACAAGGTTGATATGAAATGCTCATATGGTTAACCTTTTTGGGTTACTATGTTGAACCAACATACATGTACACGTTTGGGCATGGTTTTCACAAACCCAGTAAATGTCTACTTAAGTGTGTGTGACAAGCTAAGTTTTCGATCTAACGGTTGAGAAATATTAGCTTGAATCTAAATCAAGTTTTCACCTAACGGTGAATATGGATTGCTTTGTACCTAAGGAAAAACCCTGATTTGAAGGCTATATAAAGGAGACATCTAGCATTGTGCAAAACTAATCCCCACACGTCTGTGTGCTACTAGTGCGCCCGCTAGAGTCGATCTCCAACCTTTGATTTTCTTCTCTAAAATCAGGTTAACGACTTAAA
>NW_020647964.1:0-1165 GCF_003573695.1 Papaver somniferum
AGTTTTCGTGTCTCCATGTAGTGTAAGAAAAGATGGGTATTTGTCTCAGCAGGTATCTCACACAAAATGAAACCATTAAAAACAATTGAATATCTTATTGAATCAAAGTAGGAGTTGCATTATAATGACCAAGTGAAGAAGGAGACATCCTTGGGAATCCTTAGATTTCAAATACACTTACGAAGAAATCTGAGTACACCGTCATCTTACTAAGCATTATAGAAAGATCTGACAGAAAGAAAATCATCTCATTTATGAAGAAATCCGAGTACACCGCCATCTTCGTAAGAATTATAGGAAGATTTGACAGAAAGAAAATCATCTCCAAAGTTTTCTATCATCGGGTTGTTGATATTATGAAGAAACTCAATTGAAATTTCCATTTCACCGGACGTTGCTAATTGCTAAATCTCTTCTGAAATTTTGAAAAATAACTTCTCAGGAAATTTGATTTAGACTTACTACCTAAAAGAGTCCAAGATAATTTAGAGGAAAATTCACACTAGAACAACCTAAGATCAAAGCATAAGAGTCTGCAATTTGAGTATCACATAATTCCACTAATGCACTCTTTTTGAAATTGACCTTTGAACCAGAAACCATATCAAAAGAAATACGAATATTCTTCAAATTAATAATTTTCTCTTCATTGTCAACTGGGCTGGGTACTTAGTTTAATTTATACTTCTAATATCTCATTCATCATTCTTCAAAAAATATGATATAGCTCATTCGTCTACCATCAATGAGTATACTCCAAGATCCTTAACGGGGAAATAGAGGGATCTACATCCTCTGCAAAAATTTGGAGACGATCTACATCCTCTGCCAAGTAATTCTCTTCCTTGATATCCATCTCAGTAAAACACAGTTTCTCTATCAGAAAACTCACTAGTTCTAACAAAGAAGATAGAAAACCATTATCTGGCAGAAGTTAAATCACAATGTCCACGCCAACAATTTTCAGCTTAATCAACAATGACATCCACCTTCTAATGCTACTGTCAAAATTAATCGCTCCAAACTTCTTTCTGCCCTTCTATCCGACTTATGATTCTATCTGACAGAACCTTGTACTTGTCTTTACACACTTAGTTCCTTTGCTTCGTTGATATATAATCACTGTCAAAGCCTAGAAATAGTACCGAAAAATCCAAAAGAAAAA
>NW_020647965.1:0-1165 GCF_003573695.1 Papaver somniferum
AGTTTTCGTGTCTCCATGTAGTGTAAGAAAAGATGGGTATTTGTCTCAGCAGGTATCTCACACAAAATGAAACCATTAAAAACAATTGAATATCTTATTGAATCAAAGTAGGAGTTGCATTATAATGACCAAGTGAAGAAGGAGACATCCTTGGGAATCCTTAGATTTCAAATACACTTACGAAGAAATCTGAGTACACCGTCATCTTCGTAAGCATTATAGAAAGATCTGACAGAAAGAAAATCATCTCATTTATGAAGAAATCCGAGTACACCGCCATCTTCGTAAGCATTATAGGAAGATTTGACAGAAAGAAAATCATCTCCAAAGTTTTCTATCATCGGGTTGTTGATATTATGAAGAAACTCAATTGAAATTTCCATTTCACCGGACGTTGCTAATTGCTAAATCTGTTCTGAAATTTTGAAAAATAACTTCTCAGGAAATTTGATTTAGACTTACTACCTAAAAGAGTCCAAGATAATTTAGAGGAAAATTCACACTAGAACAACCTAAGATCAAAGCATAAGAGTCTGCAATTTGAGTATCACATAATTCCACTAATGCACTCTTTTTGAAATTGACCTTTGAACCAGAAACCATATCAAAAGAAATACGAATATTCTTCAAATTAATAATTTTCTCTTCATTGTCAACTGGGCTGGGTACTTAGTTTAATTTATACTTCTAATATCTCATTCATCATTCTTCAAAAAATATGATATAGCTCATTCGTCTACCATCAATGAGTATACTCCAAGATCCTTAACGGGGAAATAGAGGGATCTACATCCTCTGCAAAAATTTGGAGACGATCTACATCCTCTGCCAAGTAATTCTCTTCCTTGATATCCATCTCAGTAAAACACAGTTTCTCTATCAGAAAACTCACTAGTTCTAACAAAGAAGATAGAAAACCATTATCTGGCAGAAGTTAAATCACAATGTCCACGCCAACAATTTTCAGCTTAATCAACAATGACATCCACCTTCTAATGCTACTGTCAAAATTAATCGCTCCAAACTTCTTTCTGCCCTTCTATCCGACTTATGATTCTATCTGACAGAACCTTGTACTTGTCTTTACACACTTAGTTCCTTTGCTTCGTTGATATATAATCACTGTCAAAGCCTAGAAATAGTACCGAAAAATCCAAAAGAAAAA
>NW_020647966.1:0-743 GCF_003573695.1 Papaver somniferum
GGTCCCATGGAATGGAAATAACAATTGTTCTGATTCTATGATCGAATCCACAGCTTGATCTCATAGAATAGCAATAACTATATTATCTCATTACTCCGATTTCATGATCGAATCCACAACTGGTCTCATAAATGGTAATAGATAAAAATTAATTACTCCGATTCTATGGTCGAATCTACGATCCCATAGAATGGTAATGCTCACTTTAGTATTCTGAATTCGTAGTCAAATCCTCAGCTGATCCTATGAATTAATAATAAACATCTTATTACTCAGTTTTGTGAATTATTCTCCTCTAAATTCCACAATTAATAATAAATAATCAACAACCGGGCGTCTGAGCTATCTCTAAGTAAGCCCCGATCCAAACGGTGAAAGTGTATTCAACGACGATACACTAACAGTCACCGCACGAACGAGTATTTCAAAATACGACGAAACGATTAACCTATTGCAAAATAGGAAGAAAATAATAAATAATCAAAATATTGACCAAGGCGCCAAGGGATTGGATTCATTGACTGGCCGACCGTGCCATGACCAATCCCACGCCAGTTTTATATTTTATCATGTTTTTATTATTTTCCTTCATCCGATGAAAATCCTTTCATTTGAACAAATCTCCTTCGTCTCGAGGAAACTCCTCGACTTCATGGCGTTTTCATAAACCCATGAAAATAATATAAAATTAAGAAAAAATAGTGTGGGGCGTGACCATTGGCCAACCGGCCATGCCTTGGTCC
>NW_020647967.1:0-899 GCF_003573695.1 Papaver somniferum
ATTTGGATTAGTTCTGCATGGTCATTCATCCTTCTTCTATTGTGAAATTTGACTTGCTTCATATTTTCTTGAATCAACGAACATAGAAATGCAATTTTTACTAGACGTATTGCCTTAGAACATATTAATCGTAATTACAATATATTTTTCAAACTTTTTCTGTTAAAGATGAGTTTATCTAGTTTACAATTTAGTCTCAGAAATCAATTTCCGACTTATAACGAAATGTGTAGACTTTTTTGAGTTAACGTATATTAAATTCAAAATTTTTATGAACTCTTTCTTTTTGTGTTGGCTTTGTCTTTCTATTTGTTTCAAGATAGATGAAATTTGTTAGGATTTGGATTAGTTCTGCATGGTCATTCATCCTTCTTCTATTGTGAAATTTGATTTGCTTCATATTTGCTTGAATCAACGTACATAGAAATGCAATATTTACTAGACGTATTGCCTTAGAACATATTAATTGTAATTACAATACATTTTTAAACTTTTTCTGTTAAATATGAGTCTATCTAGTTTACAATTTAGTCTCAGAAATCAATTTCCGACTTATAACGAAATGTGTAGACTTTTTTGAGTTAACGTATATAAAATTCAACATTCTTATGAATTCTTTCTTTTTGTGTTGGCTTTGTCTTTCTATTTGATTCAAGATAGATGAAATTTGTTAGGATTGGATTAGTTCTGCATGGTCTTTCATCCTTCTTCTATTGTGAAATTTGACTTCCTTCATATTTGCTTGAATCAACGTACATAGAAATGCAATTTTTACTAGACGTATTGCCTTAGAACATATTAATTGTAATTACAATACATTTTTCAAACTTTTTCTGTTAAAGATGATTCTATCTAGTTTACAATTTAGTCATAGAAATCAATTTCCGACTTATAACGAA
>NW_020647968.1:0-458 GCF_003573695.1 Papaver somniferum
ACAATTTAGTCTCAGAAATCAATTTCCGACTTATACCGAAATGTGTAGACTTTTTTGAGTTAACATATATAAAATTCAACATTCTTATGAACTCTTTCTTTTTGTGTTGGATTTGTCTTTATATTTGATTCAAGATAGATCAAATTTATTAGGATTTGGATTAGTTTTGCATGGCGTTTCATCCTTCTTCTATTGTGAAATTTGACTTCCTTCATATTTGCTTGAATCAACGTACATAGAAATGCAATTTTTACTAGACGTATTGCCTTAGAACATATTAATTGTAATTACAATACATTTTTCAAACTTTTTCTGTTAAAGATGATTCTATCTAGTTTACAATTTAGTCATAGAAATCAATTTCCGACTTATAACGAAATGTGTAGACTTTTTTGGGTTAACGTATATAAAATTCAACATTCTTATGAACTCTTTCTTTTTGTGTTGGCTTTGTCTTT
>NW_020647969.1:0-317 GCF_003573695.1 Papaver somniferum
ATTACAATACATTTTTCAAACTTTTTCTGTTAAAGATGAGTTTATCGAGTTTACAATTTAGTCTCAGAATTCAATTTCCGACTTATAACAAAGTGTGTAGACTTTTTTGAGTTAACGTATATAAAATTTAACATTTTTATGAACTCTTTCTTTTTTTGTTGGCTTTGTCTTTATATTTGATTCAAGATAGATGAAATTTTTCAGGATTTGGATTACTTCTGCTTGGTCTTTCAACCTTCTTCTATTGTGAAATTTGACTTCCTTCATATTTTCTTGAATCAACGTACAGAGAAATGCAATTTTTACTAGACGTAATG
>NW_020647970.1:0-475 GCF_003573695.1 Papaver somniferum
TATCTAGTTTACAATTTAGTCTCATAAATCAATTTCCGACTTATAACGAAATGTGTAGACTTTTTTGAGTTAACGTATATAAAATTCAACATTTTTTATGAACTCTTTCTTTTTATGTTGGCTTTGTCTTTCTATTTAATTCATGATAGATGAAATTTGTTAGGATTTGGATTAGTGCTGCATGGGCTTTCATCCTTCTTCTATCGTGAAATCTGACTTCCTTCATATTATCTTGAATCAACGTACATAGAAATGCAATTTTTACTATGCGTATTGCCTTAGAACATATTAATTGTAATTACAATACATTTTTCAAACTTTTTATGTTAAAGATGAGTCTATCTAGTTTTAAATTTAGTCTCAGAAATCAATTTTCGACTTATAACGAAATGTGTAGACTTTTTCGAGTTAACGTATATAATATTCAACATTTTTATGAACTCTTCCTTTTTGTGTTGGCTTTGTCTTTCTATTT
>NW_020647971.1:0-8385 GCF_003573695.1 Papaver somniferum
CGTATTGCCTCAGAACATATTAATTGCAATTACAATACATTTTTCAAACTTTTTTTTGTTAAAGATGAGTTTATCTAGTTTACAATTTAGTCTCAGAAATCAACTTCCGATTTATAACGAAATGTGTAATCTTTTTTGAGTTAACGTATATAAAATTCAACATTTTTATGAACTCTTTCTTTTTGTGTTGGCTTTGTCTTTCTATTTGATTCAAGATAGATGAAATTTGTTAGGATTTGGATTAGTTCTGCATGGTCTTTCATCCTTCTTCTATTGTGAAATTTGACTTCCTTCATATTTTCTTGAATCAACGTACATAGAAATGCAGTTTTTACTAGACGTATTGCCTCAGAACATATTAATTGTAATTACAATACATTTTTCAAACTTTTTTTTGTTAAAGATAAGTTTATCTAGTTTACAATTTAGTCAATTTCCGACTTATAACGAAATGTGTAGACTTTTTTGAGTTAACGTATATAAAATTCAACATTTTTATGAACTCTTTCTTTTTGTGTTGGCTTTGTCTTTCTATTTGATTCAAGATAGATGAAATTTGTTAGGATTTGGATTAGTTCTGCATGGTCTTTCATCCTTCTTCTATTGTGAAATTTGACTTCCTTCATATTTTCTTGATTCAACGTACATAGAAATGAAATTTTTACTAGACGTATTGCCTTAAAACATATTAATTGTAATTACAATACATTTTAAATACTTTTTCTGTTAAAGATGAGTTTATCTAATTTATAATTTAGTCTCAGAAATCAATTTCCGACTTATAACGAAATGTGTAGACTTTTTTGAGTTAAAGTATATAAAATTCAACATTTTTATGAACTCTTTCTTTTTGTGTTGGCTTTGTCTTTCTATTTGATTCAAGATAAATGGAATTTGTTAGGATTTGGATTAGTTCTGCATGGTCTTTCATCCTTCTTCAATTGTGAAATTTGACTTCCTTCATATTTTCTTGAATCAACGTACATAGAAATGCAGTTTTTACTAGACGTATTGCCTCAGAACATATTAATTGTAATTACAATACATTTTTCAAACTTTTATTTTGTTAAAGATGAGTTTATCTAGTTAACAATTTAGTCTCAGAAATCAATTTCCGACTTATAACGAAATGTGTAATCTTTTTTGAGTTAACGTATATAAAATTCAACATTTTTATGAAATCTTTCTTTTTGTGTTGGCTTTGTCTTTCTATTTGATTCAAGATAGATGAAATTTGTTAGGATTTGGATTAGTTCTGCGTGGTCTTTCATCCTTCTTCTATTGTGAAATTTGACTTCCTTCATATTTTCTTGAATCAACGTACATAGAAATGCAGTTTTTACTAGACGTATTGCCTCAGAACATATTAATTGTAATTACAATACATTTTTCAAACTTTTTCTGTTAAAGATGAGTTTGTCTAGTTTACAATTTAGTCTCAGAAATCAATTTCCGACTTATAACGAAATGTGTTGACTTTTTTGAGTTAACGTATATAAAATTCAACATTTTTATGAACTCTTTCTTTTTGTGTTGGCTTTGTCTTTCTATTTGATTCAAGATAGATGGAATTTGTTAGGATTTGGATTAGTTCTACATGGTCTTTCATCCTTCTTCTATTGTGAAATTTGACTTCCTTCATATTTTCTTGAATCAACGTACATAGAAATGCAATTTTTACTAGACGTATTGCCTCAGAACATATTAATGGTAATTACAATACATTTTTCAAACTTTTTTTTGTTAAACATGAGTTTATCTAGTTTACAATTTAGTCTCAGAAATCAATTTCCGACTTATAACGAAGTGTGTAGACTTTTTTGAGTTAACGTATATAAAATTCAACATTTTTATGAACTCTTTCTTTTTGTGTTGGCTTTGTTTTTCTGTTTGATTCAAGATAGATGGAATTTGTTAGGATTTGGATTAGTTCTGCATGGTCTTTCATCCTTCTTCTATTGTGAAATTTGACTTCCTTCATATTTTCTTTAATCAGCGTACATAGAAATGCAATTTTTACTAGACGTATTGCTTTAGAACATTTTATTTGTAATTACAATATATTTTTAAAACTTTTTCTGTTAAAGATGAGTTTATCTAGTTTACAATTTAGTCTCAGAAATCAATTTCCGACTTATAACGAAATGTGTAGACTATTTTGAGTTAACGTATATAAAATTCACCATATTTATGAACTCTTTATTTTTGTATTGGCTTTGTCTTTCTATCTGATTCAAGATAGATGAAATTTGTTAGGATTTGGATTAGTTCTGCATGGTCTTTCATCCTTCTTCTATTGTGAAATTTGACTTCCTTCATATTTTCTTGAATCAACGCACATAGAAATGCAATTTTTACTAGACGTATTGCCTTAGAACATATTAATTGTAATTACAATACATTTTTCAAACTTTTTCTGTTAAAGATGAGTTTATCTAGTTTACAATTTAGTCTCAGAAATCAATTTCGGACTTATAACGAAATGTGTAGACTTTTTTGAGTTAACGTATATAAAATTCAACATTTTTATGAACTCTTTCTTTTTGTGTTGGCTTTGTCTTTCTATTTGATTCAAGATAGATGAAATTTGTTAGGATTTGGATTAGTTCTGCATGGTCTTTTATCCTTCTTCTATTGTGAAATTTAACTTCCTTCATATTTTCTTGAATCAACGTACATAGAAATGCAATTTTTACTAGACGCATTGCCTTAGAACATATTATTTGTGATTACAATACATTTTTCAAACTTTTTCTGTTAAAGATGAGTTTATCTAGTTTACAATTTAGTCTCAGAAATCAATTTCCGACTTATAACGAAATGTGTAGACTTTTTTGAGTTAACGTATATAAAATTCAACATTTTTATGAACTCTTTCTTTTTGTGTTGGCTTTGTCTTTCTATTTGATTCAAGATAGATGAAATTTGTTAGGATTTGGATTAGTTCTGCATGGTCTTTCATCCTTCTTCTATTGTGAAATTTGACTTCCTTCATATTTTCTTGAATCAACGTACAACGAAATACAATTTATACTAGACGTATTTCCTTAGAACATATTAATTGTAATTACAATACATTTTTCAAACTTTTTCTGTTAAAGATGAGTTTCTCTAGTTTACAATTTAGTCTCAGAAATCAATTTTCGACTTATAACGAAATGTGTAGACTTTTTTGAGTTAATGTATATAAAATTCAACATTTTTATGAACTCTTTCTTTTTGTGTTGGCTTTGTCTTTCTATTTGATTCAAGATAGATGAAATTTGTTAGGATTTGGATTAGTTCTGCATGGTCTTTCATCCTTCTTCTATTGTGAAATTTGACTTCCTTCATATTTTCTTGAATCAAAGTACATAGAAATGCAATTTTTACTAGACATATTGCCTTATAACATATTAATTGTAATTACAATACATTTTTCAAACTTTTTCTGTTAAAGATGAGTTTATCTAGTTTACAATTTAGTCTCAGAAATCAATTTCCGACTTATAACGAAATGTGTAGACTTTTTTGAGTTAACGTATATAAAATTCAACATTTTTATGAACTCTTTCTTTTTGTGTTGGCTTTGTCTTTCTATTTGATTCAAGATAGATGAAATTTGTTAGGATTTGGATTAGTTCTGCATGGTCTTTCATCCTTCTTCTATTGTGAAATTTGACTTCCTTCATATTTTCTTGAATCAACGCACATAGAAATGCAATTTTTACTAGACGTATTTCCTTAGAACATATTAATTGTAATTACAATACATTTTTAATATTTTTTCTGTTAAAGATGAGTTTATCTAGTTTACAATTTATTCTCAGAAATCAATTTCCGACTTATAACGAAATGTGTAGACTTTTTTGAGTTAACGTATATAAAATTCTACATTTTTATGAACTCTTTCTTTTTGTGTTGGCTTTGTCTTTCTATTTGATTCAAGATAGATGGAATTTGTTAGGATTTGGATTAGTTCTGCATGGTCTTTCATCCTTCTTCAATTGTGAAATTTGACTTCCTTCATATTTTCTTGAATCAACGTACATAGAAATGCTGTTTTTACTACCCGTATTGCCTCAGAACATATTAATTGCAATTACAATACATTTTTCAAACTTTTTTTTGTTAAAGATGAGTTTATCTAGTTTACAATTTAGTCTCAGAAATCAACTTCCGATTTATAACGAAATGTGTAATCTTTTTTGAGTTAACGTATATAAAATTCAACATTTTTATGAACTCTTTCTTTTTGTGTTGGCTTTGTCTTTCTATTTGATTCAAGATAGATGAAATTTGTTAGGATTTGGATTAGTTCTGCATGGTCTTTCATCCTTCTTCTATTGTGAAATTTGACTTCCTTCATATTTTCTTGAATCAACGTACATAGAAATGCAGTTTTTACTAGACGTATTGCCTCAGAACATATTAATTGTAATTACAATACATTTTTCAAACTTTTTTCTGTTAAAGATGAGTTTGTCTAGTTTACTATTTAGTCTCAGAAATCAATTTCCGACTTATAACGAAATGTGTTGACTTTTTTGAGTTAACGTATATAAAATTCAACATTTTTATGAACTCTTTCTTTTTGTGTTGGCTTTGTCTTTCTATTTGATTCAAGATAGATGGAATTTGTTAGGATTTGGATTAGTTCTACATGGTCTTTCATCCTTCTTCTATTGTGAAATTTGACTTCCTTCATATTTTCTTGAATCAACGTACATAGAAATGCAATTTTTACTAGACGTATTGCCTTAGAACATATTAATTGTAATTACAATACATTTTCAAACTTTTTCTATTAAAGTTTATCTAGTTTGCAATTTAGTCTCAGAAATCAATTTCCGACTTATAACGAAGTGTATAGACTTTTTTGAGTTAACGTATATAAAATTCAACATTTTTATGAATTCTTTCTTTTTGTGTTGGCTTTGTCTTTCTATTTGATTCAAGATAGATGAAATTTGTTAGGATTTGGATTAGTTCTGCATGGTCTTTCATCCTTCTTCTATTGTGAAATTTGACTTCCTTCATATTTTCTTGAATCAACGTACATAGAAATGCAATTTTTACTTGACGTATTGCCTTAGAACATATTAATTGTAATTACATTACATTTTCAAACTGTTTCTATTAAAGATGAGTTTATCTTGTTTACAATTTAGTCTCAGAAATCAATTTCCGACTTATAACGGAATGTGTAGACTTTTTTGAGTTAACGTATATAAAATTCAACATTTTTATGAACTCTTTCTTTTTGTGTTGGCTTTGTCTTTCTATTTGATTCAAGATAGATGAAATTTGTTAGGATTTGGATTAGTTCTGCGTGGTCTTTCATCCTTCTTCTATTGTGAAATTTGACTTCCTTCATATTTTCTTGAATCAACGTACATAGAAATGCAGTTTTTACTAGACGTATTGCCTCAGAACATATTAATTGTAATTACAATACATTTTTCAAACTTTTTTCTGTTAAAGATGAGTTTGTCTAGTTTACAATTTATTCTCAGAAATCAATTTCCGACTTATAACGAAGTGTGTAGACTTTTTTGAGTTAACGTATATAAAATTCAACATTTTTATGAACTCATTCTTTTTGTGTTGGCTTTGTCTTTCTATTTGATTCAAGATAGATGGAATTTGTTATGATTTGGATTAGTTCTACATGGTCTTTCATCCTTCTTCTATTGTGAAATTTGACTTCCTTCATGTTTTCTTGAATCAACGTACATGGAAATGCAATTTTTACTAGACGTATTGCCTTAGAACATATTAATTGTAATTACAATACATTTTTAAAACTTTTTCTGTTAAAGATGAGTTTGTCTAGTTTACAATTTAGTCTCAGAAATCAATTTCCGACTTATAACGAAATGTGTTGACTTTTTTGAGTTAACGTATATAAAATTCAACATTTTTATGAACTCTTTCTTTTTGTGTTGGCTTTGTCTTTCTATTTGATTCAAGATAGATGGAATTTGTTAGGATTTGGATTAGTTCTACATGGTCTTTCATCCTTCTTCTATTGTGAAATTTGACTTCCTTCATATTTTCTTGAATCAACGTACATAGAAATGCAGTTTTTACTAGACGTATTGCCTCAGAACATATTAATTGTAATTACAATACATTTTTCAAACTTTTTCTGTTAAAGATGAGTTTGTCTAGTTTACAATTTAGTCTCAGAAATCAATTTCCGACTTATAACGAAATGTGTTGACTTTTTTGAGTTAACGTATATAAAATTCAACATTTTTATGAACTCTTTCTTTTTGTGTTGGCTTTGTCTTTCTATTTGATTCAAGATAGATGGAATTTGTTAGGATTTGGATTAGTTCTACATGGTCTTTCATCCTTCTTCTATTGTGAAATTTGACTTCCTTCATATTTTCTTGAATCAACGTACATAGAAATGCAATTTTTACTAGACGTATTGCCTCAGAACATATTAATGGTAATTACAATACATTTTTCAAACTTTTTTTTTGTTAAACATGAGTTTATCTAGTTTACAATTTAGTCTCAGAAATCAATTTCCGACTTATAACGAAGTGTGTAGACTTTTTTGAGTTAACGTATATAAAATTCAACATTTTTATGAACTCTTTCTTTTTGTGTTGGCTTTGTCTTTCTATTTGATTCAAGATAGATGGAATTTGTTAGGATTTGGATTAGTTCTACATGGTCTTTCATCCTTCTTCTATTGTGAAATTTGACTTCCTTCATATTTTCTTGAATCAACGTACATGGAAATGCAATTTTTACTAGACGTATTGCCTTAGAACATATTAATTGTAATTACAATACATTTTTAAAACTTTTTCTGTTAAAGATGAGTTTGTCTAGTTTACAATTTAGTATCAGAAATCAATTTCCGACTTATAACGAAATGTGTTGACTTTTTTGAGTTAACGTATATAAAATTCAACATTTTTATGAACTCTTTCTTTTTGTGTTGGCTTTGTCTTCCTATTTGATTCAAGATAGATGGAATTTGTTAGGATTTGGATTAGTTCTGCACGGTCTTTCATCCTTCTTCTATTGTGAAATTTAACTTCCTTCATATTTTCTTGAATCAACGTACATAGAAATGCAATTTTTACTAGACGTATTGCCTTAGAACATATTAATTGTAATTTCAATACATTTTTAAAACTTTTTCTGTTAAAGATGAGTTTATCTAGTTTACAATTTAGTCTCAGAAATCAATTTCCGACTTATAACGGAATGTGTAGACTTTTTTGAGTTAACGTATATAAAATTCAACATTTTTATGAACTATTTCTTTTTGTGTTGGCTTTGTCTTTCTATTTGATTCAAGATAGATGGAGTTTGTTAGGATTTGGATTAGTTCTGCATGGTCTTTCATCCTTCTTCTATTGTGAAATTTGACTTCCTTCATATTTTCTTGAATCAACGTACATAGAAATGCAAATTTTACTATACGTATTGCCTTAGAACCTATTAATTGTAATTACAATACATTTTTCAAAATTTTTCTGTTAAAGATGAGTTTATCAAGTTTACAATTTAGTCTCAGAAATCAATTTATGACTTATAACGAAATGTGTAGACTTTTTTGAGTTAACGTATATAAAATTCAACATTTATATGAACTCTTTCTTTTTGTGTTGGCTTTGTCTATCTATTTGATTCAAGATAGATGTAATTTGTTAGGATTTGGATTAGTTATGCATGGTCTTTCATCCTTCTTCTATTGTGAAATTTGACTTCCTTCATATTTTCTTGAATCAACGTACATAGAAATGAAATTTTTACTAGACGTATTGCCTTAAAACATATTAATTGTAATTACAATACATTTTTAATACTTTTTCTGTTAAAGATGAGTTTATCTAGTTTATAATTTAGTCAGAAATCAATTTCTGACTTATAACGAAGTGTGTAGACTTTTTTGAGTTAACGTATATTAAATTCAACATTTTTATGAACTCTTTCTTTTTGTGTTGGCTTTGTTTTTCTGTTTGATTCAAGATAGATGGAATTCGTTAGGATTTGGATTAGTTCTGCATGGTCTTTCATCCTTCTTCTATTGTGAAATTTGACTTCCTTCATATTTTCTTTAATCAGCGTACATAGAAATGCAATTTTTACTAGACGTATTTCCTTAGAACATTTTATTTGTAATTACAATATATTTTTAAAACTTTTTCTGTTAAAGATGAGTTTATCTAGTTTACAATTTAGTCTCAGAAATCAATTTCCGACTTATAACGAAATGTGTAGACTATTTTGAGTTAACGTATATAAAATTCAACATATTTATGAACTCTTTATTTTTGTATTGGCTTTGTCTTTCTATCTGATTCAAGATAGATGAAATTTGTTAGGATTTGGATTAGTTTTGCATGGTCTTTCATCCTTCTTCTATTGTGAAAT
>NW_020647971.1:12264-14261 GCF_003573695.1 Papaver somniferum
AGACGTATTGCCTTAAAACATATTAATTGTAATTACAATACATTTTTAATACTTTTTCTGTTAAAGATGAGTTTATCTAATTTATAATTTAGTCTCAGAAATCAATTTCCGACTTATAACGAAATGTGTAGACTTTTTTGAGTTAAAGTATATAAAATTCAACATTTTTATGAACTCTTTCTTTTTGTGTTGGCTTTGTCTTTCTATTTGATTCAAGATAAATGGAATTTGTTAGGATTTGGATTAGTTCTGCATGGTCTTTCATCCTTCTTCAATTGTGAAATTTGACTTCCTTCATATTTTCTTGAATCAACGTACATAGAAATGCAGTTTTTACTAGACGTATTGCCTCAGAACATATTAATTGTAATTACAATACATTTTTCAAACTTTTTTTTTGTTAAAGATGAGTTTATCTAGTTAACAATTTAGTCTCAGAATTCAATTTCCGACTTATAACGAAATGTGTAATCTTTTTTGAGTTAACGTATATAAAATTCAATATTTTTATGAAATCTTTCTTTTTGTGTTGGCTTTGTCTTTCTATTTGATTAAAGATAGATGAAATTTGTTAGGATTTGGATTAGTTCTGCGTGGTCTTTCATCCTTCTTCTATTGTGAAATTTGACTTCCTTCATATTTTCTTGAATCAACGTACATAGAAATGCAGTTTTTACTAGACGTATTGCCTCAGAACATATTAATTGTAATTACAATACATTTTTAAAACTTTTTTTTGTTAAAGATGAGTTTATCTAGTTTACAATTTAGTCAATTTTCGACTTATAACGAAATGTGTAGACTTTTTTGACTTAACGTATATAAAATTCAACATTTTTATGAACTCTTTCTTTTTGTATTGGCTTTGTCTTTCTATTTGATTCAAGATAGATGAAATTTGTTAGGATTTGGATTACTTCTGCATGGTCTTTCATCCTTCTTCTATTGTGAAATTTGACTTCCTTCATATTTTCTTGAATCAACGTACATAGAAATGCAATTTTTACTAGACGTATTGCCTTAGAACATATTAATTGTAATTACAATACATTTTTAAAACTTTTTCTGTTAAAGATGAGTTATCTAGTTTACAATTTAGTCTCAGAAATCAATTTCCGACTTATAACGAAATGTGTAGACTTTTTTGAGTTAACGTATATAAAATTCAACAAAATTTAAGAGTTTTCTTTCTTTGATGAACTCTTTCTTACTTTCTCTCTCTCATGCGAATTTTTCTCTCCAAAAAATTGGCGAATTTTTTCTTTAGGGTTTTCAATTTTCATCAACGTTTTTCCTTCATTCTAGGTCATCTTTGGTGATTTAGGATGGGGGAAAACCCTGATTCAAACTTGAATAATCATGGGAACAATAAGGTATCTTTTGCTGATTTGGTTAAGGGTAAAAAACCCTATATGTTAACAGATTCAGATTTCTTATCTCTCCCTGAGGCATCAACATATTTGGAAGAACCATCTTTGGTTTTGCCTAATAATCTTCTTCAAGAGGGACGTGATATATTTCAGTTCAGTCTCATTGGGAGATTGAACTTTAAGGGCTTAAAACTTGCTGATGTTCAAAAGAGTTTGGAGGAACAATGGGGTTTCGGTGCTGGAAGATGTAAGTTAGTTCCAATGACAAAAGGGTTCTTTATCATAAAGTTAACTTCAGCAGATGACAAGGAACGTGTATGGCATGGTGATACTTGGGTTATACAGAATCAACAGCTTAGGGTTTTTAATTTTTACCCAAATTTTGATCCAGAAAGACAGCAAACTTCTTTAGCTTCAGTTTGGGTAAGTTTCCCTGGTTTGTACATTGAGTTATGGACTAAGAAAATTCTTCTTTCCATTGCTAAAATTATTGGAAAACCGATTGCTATTGATCAAAAGACTTTGGATCATGATGTTGGAAACTATGCTGCGGTTCTGATTGATATTGACTTTTCTAAGTTGATTCCTAAAAGAATTCGCTTGAAGGCAAATGGAAAAGAGTTCTGG
>NW_020647971.1:14271-18008 GCF_003573695.1 Papaver somniferum
AGTTCTGCATGGTCTTTCATCCTTCTTCTATTGTGAAATTTGACTTCCTTCATATTTTCTTGAATCAACGTACATAGAATCGCAATTTTTACTAGACGTATTGCCTTAGAACATATTAATTGTAATTACAATACATTTTCAAGCTTTTTCTGTTAAAGATGAGTTTATCTAGTTTACAATTTAGTCTCAGAAATCAATTTCCGACTTGTAACGAAGTGTGTAGACTTTTTTGAGTTAACGTATATTAAATTCAACATTTTTATGAACTCTTTCTTTTTGTGTTGGCTTTGTCTTTCTATTTGATTCAAGATAGATGAAATTTGTTAGGATTTGGATAAGTTCTGCATGGTCTTTCATCCTTCTTCTATTGTGAAATTTGACTTCCTTCATATTTTCTTGAATCAACGTACATAAAAATGCAAATTTTACTAAACGTATTGCCTTAGAACATATTAATTATAATTACAATACATTTTTCAAACTTTTTCTGTTAAAGATGAATTTATCTAGTTTACAATTTAGTCTAAGAAATCAATTTCAGACTTATAACGAAATGTGTAGACTTTTTTGAGTTAACGTATATAAAAATTCAACATTTTTATGAACTCTTTCTTTTTATGTTGGCTTTGTCTTTCTATTTGATTCAAGATAGATGAAATTTGTTAGGATTTGGATTAGTTCTGCTTGGTCTTTCAACCTTCTTCTATTGTGAAATTTGACTTCCTTCATATTTTCTTGAATCAACGTACATAGAAATGCAATTTTTACTAGACGTATTTCCTTAGAACATATTAATTGTGATTACAATACATTTTTCAAACTTTTTCTGTTAAATTTGAGTTTATCTAGTTTACAATTTAGTCTCAGAAATCAATTTCCGACTTATAACGAAGTGTGTAGAACTTTTTGAGTTAATTATATAACATTCAACATTGTTATGAACTCTTTGATTCAAGATAGATGAAATTTGTTAGGATTTGGATTAGTTCTGCATGGTCTTTCATCCTTCTTCTGTGAAATTTGACTTCCTTCATATTTTCTTGAATCAACGTACATATAAATGCAATTTTTAGTAGACGTAATGCCTTAGAACATATTATTTGTAATTACAATACATTTTTTAAACTTTTTCAGTTAAAGATGAGTTTATCTAGTTTACAATTTAGTCTCAGAAATCAATTTCCGACTTATAACGAAATGTGTAGACTTTTTGAGTTAACGTATATAAAATTCAACATTTTTATGAACTCTTTCTTTTTGTGTTGGCTTTGTCTTTCTGTTTGATTCAAGATAGATGAAATTTGTTAGGATTTGGATTAGTTCTGCATGGTCTTTCATCCTTCTTCTATTGTGAAATTTGACTTCCTTCATATTTTCTTGAATCAACGTACATAGAAATGCAATTTTTACTAGACGCATTGCCTTAGACCATATTAATTGTAATTACAGTACATTTTTCAAAGTTTTTCTGTTAAAGATGAGTTTATCTAGTTTACAATTTAGTCTCAGAAATCTATTTCCGACTTATAACGAAATGTGTAGACTTTTTTGAGTTAACGTATATAAAATTCAACATTTTTATGAACTCTTTCTTTTTGTGTTGGCTTTGTCTTTCTATTTGATTCAAGATAGATGAAATTTGTTAGGATTTGGATTACTTCTGCATGGTCTTTCATCCTTCTTCTATTGTGAAATTTGACTTCCTTCATATTTTCTTGAATCAACGTACATAGAAATGCAATTTTTACTAGACGTATTGCCTTAGAACATATTAATTGTAATTACAATACATTTTTAAAACTTTTTCTGTTAAAGATGAGTTATCTAGTTTACAATTTAGTCTCAGAAATCAATTTCCGACTTATAACGAAATGTGTAGACTTTTTTGAGTTAACGTATATAAAATTCAACAAAATTTAAGAGTTTTCTTTCTTTGATGAACTCTTTCTTACTTTCTCTCTCTCATGCGAATTTTTCTCTCCAAAAAATTGGCGAATTTTTTCTTTAGGGTTTTCAATTTTCATCAACGTTTTTCCTTCATTCTAGGTCATCTTTGGTGATTTAGGATGGGGGAAAACCCTGATTCAAACTTGAATAATCATGGGAACAATAAGGTATCTTTTGCTGATTTGGTTAAGGGTAAAAAACCCTATATGTTAACAGATTCAGATTTCTTATCTCTCCCTGAGGCATCAACATATTTGGAAGAACCATCTTTGGTTTTGCCTAATAATCTTCTTCAAGAGGGACGTGATATATTTCAGTTCAGTCTCATTGGGAGATTGAACTTTAAGGGCTTAAAACTTGCTGATGTTCAAAAGAGTTTGGAGGAACAATGGGGTTTCGGTGCTGGAAGATGTAAGTTAGTTCCAATGACAAAAGGGTTCTTTATCATAAAGTTAACTTCAGCAGATGACAAGGAACGTGTATGGCATGGTGATACTTGGGTTATACAGAATCAACAGCTTAGGGTTTTTAATTTTTACCCAAATTTTGATCCAGAAAGACAGCAAACTTCTTTAGCTTCAGTTTGGGTAAGTTTCCCTGGTTTGTACATTGAGTTATGGACTAAGAAAATTCTTCTTTCCATTGCTAAAATTATTGGAAAACCGATTGCTATTGATCAAAAGACTTTGGATCATGATGTTGGAAACTATGCTGCGGTTCTGATTGATATTGACTTTTCTAAGTTGATTCCTAAAAGAATTCGCTTGAAGGCAAATGGAAAAGAGTTCTGGAAGTATATTGAAATTCAAGACTTAGAGAATGTCAAATTCTGCACTCATTGTAAGTTTATGGGCCACAAATTTGAGAATTGCCTTGCTGCAAAGAAAATTTTGGGAGGTTCTAATGCTGAAAAGAAGTCACCTACTGTGAACATTAAGAATGGCAAAGAAGGAAAATCAATCAAATCTGTTTGGAAAGAAGTTAGTAAAACTTCCCATGCAGGTCATGCTATTAACGTCAATAATGTGCAGTCTGGTTAGGAGAGTATAAATTTAGTTCATGAGAGTGTTGTTTATGATGATATTGTGAAGTCTTGGAACGTGATTATTGAATCAATTCATGAGAAGTCTGATGATAAACAACTAGAAGAGCAGCTCGAAAAAGCTTTTACTGAGTATCGTGAAGCTCAGATTAAGTTGATGAGATGTAAAAACAATATTTCAGCCAAAAAAGATCTTGCTTTACGTAATAATTCTGTCCATATTGACAATGCAGATAGTAGACAAGGGAACTCTAGTAAGCAAAGCCATTCCCGAACTAGGGAAGCTCAGCAAGAGTCCGTGCAAATTTTGGGAGATCAGTCCGTGCAATTTTCTAAAGGCCAGCAAGAGTCCGTGTCTAAAAAGAATTTGGAAGATATTCCAAATATTAAGTCTGTGACCAAGTATGATTCTGAGTCCGTGACCAAGCAAAACTCCAGTTTGGATATGTCCGTGTTTAAGGTGGATAGACAGTCCGTGTACAACAAGGATTCTGAGTTCGTATCCAAGCAAACAACAACAAATATTCAGGCCGTGGCTGATTTGGATACTTCTTCAAAGCGTGAATCTATGACCAAGAGTAAGTCCAAGCAAACTGATCTTCAGGCCGTTATATCTAAAGAGGATTGGAAAACAGTAAAGAGTAAGGGATCTCCAAACAAAGGTACTCCTTTTAAATTTAAATCTTTTGAAACTCCTTTTGTGGATGAGCTTTTTCAAACTGAACTTGTGGTGAATAACAAGTATGGT
>NW_020647971.1:18018-18185 GCF_003573695.1 Papaver somniferum
TATTGCCTCAGAACATATTAATTGTAATTACAATACATTTTTCAAACTTTTTTTTGTTAAAGATGAGTTTATCTAGTTTACAATTTAGTCAATTTCCGACTTATAACGAAATGTGTAGACTTTTTTGAGTTAACGTATATAAAATTCAACATTTTTATGAACTCTTT
>NW_020647971.1:18195-85755 GCF_003573695.1 Papaver somniferum
GGAACGTGATTATTGAATCAATTCATGAGAAGTCTGATGATAAACAACTAGAAGAGCAGCTCGAAAAAGCTTTTACTGAGTATCGTGAAGCTCAGATTAAGTTGATGAGATGTAAAAACAATATTTCAGCCAAAAAAGATCTTGCTTTACGTAATAATTCTGTCCATATTGACAATGCAGATAGTAGACAAGGGAACTCTAGTAAGCAAAGCCATTCCCGAACTAGGGAAGCTCAGCAAGAGTCCGTGCAAATTTTGGGAGATCAGTCCGTGCAATTTTCTAAAGGCCAGCAAGAGTCCGTGTCTAAAAAGAATTTGGAAGATATTCCAAATATTAAGTCTGTGACCAAGTATGATTCTGAGTCCGTGACCAAGCAAAACTCCAGTTTGGATATGTCCGTGTTTAAGGTGGATAGACAGTCCGTGTACAACAAGGATTCTGAGTTCGTATCCAAGCAAACAACAACAAATATTCAGGCCGTGGCTGATTTGGATACTTCTTCAAAGCGTGAATCTATGACCAAGAGTAAGTCCAAGCAAACTGATCTTCAGGCCGTTATATCTAAAGAGGATTGGAAAACAGTAAAGAGTAAGGGATCTCCAAACAAAGGTACTCCTTTTAAATTTAAATCTTTTGAAACTCCTTTTGTGGATGAGCTTTTTCAAACTGAACTTGTGGTGAATAACAAGTATGGTTCCCTAGAATCTGAGTTAGGCCTTGCTAATGATTCTAGTGAGGTTTTGGTGGAGGAGAAACAAGATGATTCTGGTGACTCGGACAATAGTATGGGTTCGAAAGATTGGGGTGAAGTTGATGCAGATATTCTAGCCAGGAAGCAAGCTAGAAAAGTGGCCAAGCAAGCTGCCAAGATCATGTCTATGAATTCAAAGTATAATGAGGGCAGTCCAAGCCGTGAGCATAACAAGGATATTCAAGCAGGGTTGGAGGAAAATGTTTTTGATATGGGTAATATTTTGTCTAGGGAGGAATTAGAGGAAGAAAGTACTATTCAGATTGATGAAGTGCGTGCTAAATTCATTAGAGATCCAGCCTTTAGACAAGAATATTTCAAGGAAAAAAAGGAGAAAATGGATAGAATGTCAACTAAGAAGAAAGCTCAATCTCCTATTAAGCTTGTTTCAGGTGGAAATTATGCTTTAGAGGAAAATGAAGAGGATTATGGCTATGATAATTATGAAGATGAATACAAGGAGCCCTATGATTTAACTCAAATAATTGATGATCTCATTCCCAAGAAGAAGAATTTTAGAGTTGAAAGACGAAAACGTTTTTAATTTCCTATTTCTCTTCTTTATGCTAATTTTTTAATGTTTAGGAGCTTATTTTATGAGTTTTTAGAGTTTTTTTTTTCCCCTTTGGTTTATGGGAGTGGGGAGGTCTGAACCTCCCATTTTGTAATTCTTGTAATTACTTTTTTTTGCTTTAATAAACCATTTTGACCTAGCAAAAAAAAAAGTATATAAAATTCAACATTTTTATGAACTCTTTCTTTTTGTGTTGGCTTTGTCTTTCTATTTGATTCAAGATAGATGAAATTTGTTAGGATTTGGATTAGTTCTGCATGGTCTTTCATCCTTCTTCAATTGTGAAATTTGACTTCCTTCATATTTTCTTGAATCAACGTACATAGAAATGCAGTTTTTACTAGACGTATTGCCTCAGAACATATTAATTGTAATTACAATACATTTTTCAAACTTTTTTTTTTGTTAAAGATGAGTTTATCTAGTTAACAATTTAGTCTCAGAAATCAATTTCCGACTTATAACGAAATGTGTAATCTTTTTTGAGTTAACGTATAAAAAATTCAACATTTTTATGAAATCTTTCTTTTTGTGTTGGCTTTGTCTTTCTATTTGATTCAAGATAGATGAAATTTGTTAGGATTTGGATTAGTTCTGCATGGTCTTTCATCCTTCTTCTTTTGTGAAATTTGACTTCCTTCATATTTTCTTGAACCAACGTACATAGAAATGCAGTTTTTACTAGACGTATTGCCTCAGAACATATTAATTGTAATTACAATACATTTTTCAAACTTTTTTTTGTTAAAGATGAGTTTATCTAGTTTACAATTTAGTCAATTTCCGACTTATAACGAAATGTGTAGACTTTTTTGAGTTAACGTATATAAAATTCAACATTTTTATGAACTCTTTATTTTTGTTTTGGCTTTGTCTTTCTATTTGATTCAAGATAGATGAAATTTGTTAGGATTTGGATTAGTTCTGCATGGTCTTTCATCCTTCTTCTATTGTGAAATTTGACTTCCTTCATATTTTCTTGAATCAACGTACATAGAATCGCAATTTTTACTAGACGTATTGCCTTAGAACATATTAATTGTAATTACAATACATTTTCAAGCTTTTTCTGTTAAAGATGAGTTTATCTAGTTTACAATTTAGTCTCAGAAATCAATTTCCGACTTGTAACGAAGTGTGTAGACTTTTTTGAGTTAACGTATATTAAATTCAACATTTTTATGAACTCTTTCTTTTTGTGTTGGCTTTGTCTTTCTATTTGATTCAAGATAGATGAAATTTGTTAGGATTTGGATAAGTTCTGCATGGTCTTTCATCCTTCTTCTATTGTGAAATTTGACTTCCTTCATATTTTCTTGAATCAACGTACATAATAATGCAATTTTTACTAGACGTATTGCCTTAGAACATATTAATTGTAATTACAATACATTTTCAAGCTTTTTCTGTTAAAGATGAGTTTATCTAGTTTTCAATTTAGTCTCAGAAATCAATTTCCGACTTATAACGAAGTGTGTAGACTTTTTTGAGTTAACGTATATTAAATTCAACATTTTTATGAACTCTTTCTTTTTGTGTTGGCTTTGTCTTTTTATTTGATTCAAGATAGATGAAATTTGTTAGGATTTGGATTAGTTCTGCATGGTCTTTCATCCTTCTTCTATTGTGAAATTTGACTTCCTTCATATTTTCTTGAATCAACGTATATAGAAATGCAATTTTTACTAGACGTATTGCCTTAAGAACATATTAATTGTAATTACAATACATTTTTCAAGCTTTTTCTGTTAAAGATGAGTTTATCTAGTTTACAATTTAGTCTCAGAAATCAATTTCCGATTTATAACGAAGTGTGTAGACTTTTTTGAGTTAACGTATATTAAATTCAACATTTTTATGATCTTTCTTTTTGTGTTGGCTTTGTCTTTCTATTTGATTCAAGATAGATGAAATTTGTTAGGATTTGGATTAGTTCTGCATGGTCTTTCATCCTTCTTCTATTGTGAAATTTGACTTCCTTCATATTTTCTTGAATCAACGTACATAGAAATGCAATTTTTACTAGACGTATTGCCTTAGAACATATTAATTGTAATTACAATACATTTTTAATACTTTTTCTGTTAAAGATGAGTTTATCTAGTTTATAATTTAGTCTCAGAAATCAATTTCCGACTTATAACGAAATGTGTAGACTTTTTTGAGTTAACGTATATAAAATTCAACATTTTTATGAACTCTTTCTTTTTGTGTTGGCTTTGTCTTTCTATTTGATTCAAGATAGATAAAATTTCACCTTTCTGTGCCGAACTCTAAATAACTCCAGAATTCTCAAATCATCCAAAGAATTATGCATATAACTCTTCATACGAACTGAATAATCTTGTATCAAACTAAAAACACGTTTTTGAAATAAAGACCAACAAGGTTTCTTCTTTTCATACAATTTTTTGTTTCTAGTGAACCATAATTCTGACCGCACAACCAAATTCACTAGCAATCACAAATCCTTAACAATACCACTATGATTTTTTGCCTCTTGGTAAGAAGTAATAATATCATAATGAGGTTTAATTTTGAAAATACCTTCAATCCACTCCCAAGCTTGACGCGCAAAATTACAGCTCCAAAGAATATGTTGGAGAGATTCCTGCTCAATCTGACACACACTACATTTAGATGCAAGCTGAATTTTAAATCTGCTACGTACCTTATCAAGAGTTGCACACGCACCACGAATAAACTTCCAGTTCTGAGCCGCCAAAGAAGGATGCACCACCTTCTTCCATAACAACCCGGCCTCCCTCAAAATAGGGTATTTCTTCCTAATCAACTCCCTAGCTGCCTTGATAGAAAATTTACCTTGTAAATCAGGCATCCAAATACGCCTATCCACTCCCATATGAATTTTTGTTAAATCATGTTGAGCCACACCAGCACTTAAAAGGAGCTGCGAATGAACTCCTTGAGATCTTCCAATCACCTTGCACAATAATATCACAAACACGAGCTGATCTGTCTAAATCTGTGCGATTTAAAACACTAGCTAAGGTTGTATTTCCATACCAAATATCAAAGAATAAAGAAGTATCCCTACCGTCACCAATAAAACATTTCGTGTTATTCACCATCTCCTTATGCACCCAACGAAGACCAGGAAGAATAAAAGATTTCACCCCCGCCATCTTAATACGACCATCCCTACAAGTGAATTTGACTTCCAAAAACCGAGCCCACCTCTTACGAGAAGATTTTATAGACCACCACAATTTCATCAGTAAAGCTTTATTCATAGTCCTTAGGCTAGTGATCTCAAGACCACCTTCCTTTAAAGGACTACAAATCTTATCAAAACCAACTACAAAAGCTCTAGTAAGATTAGAATCACCCGACCACAGAAAATTACGAATCACACGCTCACATTGAAGAGTGAAATTTACCGGCCATTTGTACACAGCCATGTTATGAATGGAATAACTCGAAAGAACATTCTTAACAAGCACAACCCTATCTTGAAAAGATAATAACTTACCTTTCAGAACCGAAAGTTGCTCCCTCAACTTATCAACAACGTTGTTGATGTGACTATACTTTACCACTCCCGGCATCACCTTAACTCCCAAATACCTATCGGGAAAATTAGAAATTGCCATACCCAAGAAAGTTGCAATGGTCTGGCGCCTACTCAAAGTCCCACCACCAAAGTAAATCTTGCTCTTCTCCCTACAAACCCTCTGACCAGAGGCTTGCTGGTAATTCTCCAAAAGTTTCACCAAGTTCTTCACACTCTTCATATTTCCCTTGCAAAAAATCATAATATCATCAGCAAAAAATAAATGAGTTGGAGCAATACCATTACGCTTTACCATATAAGACATATCCTTAGTCTGAAAAAGTTTAGTGATGTTGCGGCTAAGCACATCCTCAATCAAAACAAAAATAAGAGGAGAAAGAGGATCCCCCTGCCGTAAACCCCTATTAATCTTGAAGTAACCCTCCGGACTACCATTAAGAAGAATAGAAATACGCGCCGAATCCAGAATTTTCCAAATCCAAGAGCACCAATCTTCAGAAAACCCATACCTTCGAAAAACTTCAAGAACAAAAGACCAGCTCACCGTATCAAAAGCCTGAGAGATATCAAGCTTCAAACCCAAATTACCGTCCTTCCTTTTGATGTGCAATTCATTCACCATCTCCGAAGCTAAACTAATATTCTCATGGATATTCCTTCCCTTCATGAAAGCCACTTGCTCTTCAGACACCAACTTACCCAACACACCACCAAGCCTCGTAGCCAAGATTTTAGTAAAAATCTTAAAGAAGAAATTACTTAAACCAATCGGCCTAAAGTTCTTCAAACTAGCAGCTCCACTAACCTTTGCAAGCAAAAGAATAAGACTAGAATTAACCCCATTAGGAATGGTTTTAGAAGACCAGCAATAAGTAACCGCTAAAATCAGATCCCTATGAATAATCTCCCAACAATGTCTATAAAAACACCCCGAGAAACCATCCGGACCAGGCGCACTATCAGCTCCCAAATCAAAAACCGCCTGTTTAATCTCATCACAAGTAGGAATAGCATCCAACATATGCGACTCTTCCTCAGTAATAGAATCATGATCATAATCAAAAAGACTTTCACTTACCTGACTATCCTCACCATTGAATTTAGCCTGATAATAAGAAACCACATGAGAATTAAGATGAACCGGATCAGTAATCGTACTCCCATATTCAGCAACCAGCTCCGAGATTGTATTAGCACTTCTACGAATTTTAATAGAGTTGTGAAAGAAAGAAGTGTTACTAGAACCCTCCAACAACCACTTATTTCTAGATTTTTGCTTTAACATTATATTCTGCTGCCTTTGAATATCTTGAACCTCCACAAGAGCATCCTTCATATTATTAAGTTTAGAAACATCAAAAGGATCATCATCTGAATTCCTACTAGCTACCTCAAACTTACGAGTTGCTTGCTTAAATCTAGCATTTACATTGCCAAAAACAGATTGATTCCATAACTTGATATCCTCCTTCAACCGCTTCAATTTGAAAGGAAAAATAAAACTATAATTACCATACACCGGCGCCATCCAAGATATCTCCACCATCTTCAAAAAATCCGGATGGGAAAACCACATCTTCTGAATACGAAAAGGAGCACGTCTAGGCCGAGGATCACAAAAAGGAAAACCAATAAGAGTCGAATGGTCAGAAACTTCCCTAGGAAGAGCTTTACACCGCCAATTCGAAAACTTAGACATCCAAGGTTCATTAATAATAGTACGATCCAACTTACTAATAATTCTACCAACACCAGACTGACCATTGGTCCAAGTAAACTTAGACCCCAACGGATCAGCTTCAAACAAGTTATTATCCTCCATCCAATCATAGGAATTGAGAATTTTGGATTTCTTTCGTGTTAAGCATAGGAAAGTGAAGATTTCAGATCCAAAGGAGTGTTATTGGACGCCTCCTAATAACAATGAATTGATGTTGTGTACTGATGGTGCCTCAAGAGGAAACCCGGGAGTGGCAGGGGCTGGTGTTGTGGCTAGAAATGCGAGTTTGGAAGTGGTTGGGGCAATGTGTATTGGCTTAGGAATTGCGACTAACTATATGTCTGAGTTATATGGTATTATTGTTGGTCTTGAATGGGCAATTCAATGGGGTTATGATCGTTTGTTGATTAGATCAGACTCTTCTTCGGTGCTGAAGGCTTTGGAGGAGGATAATGTTCCATGGTTTGCTACACAAAGATGGCTGAATGCTAAGGGTTTATATGGTGCTATTCGGTTTGAACACACTTTTCGTGAAGCGAATTTTGCTGCGGATGGAATGGCTAAGCGTGGTTGTTTGTTAGAAGAAGGAGTAGGTATTCACTTTGAGGGAAGACCAGATTTCTTAAGTTCAATTGAGTTTCCAAATGTAATTTATTATCGTTTTAAATAGTTTGTGTGAGTTTTTGGGGTTTCTATGACCTCTTTTCTCATAAACTATCTTGTAAATATCGTTTCTTGCATTATAATTTTTGACTTATCAAAAAAAAAAAATAATAATAATATCCTCCATCCAATCAGAAAACTCATTAATACAAGAGATACGAGTTGTCCTACCCCCTTTCTTTTCATCTTGACGAAGCACACAATTGAAATCACCCATAACCAACCAAGGAGTAGTTACATCAACCGCAGAAAGTTGACTCCAAAGCCTCCTTCGAAAAACTTGAATATAACTAGCATGAACAAAAGAGATAAAAACCCCCTCAGTTTTAATTGTAATGGCCTTCCTAGACATATTAATCACCACCGGATCCTCAATACAATCATCCCAAAGAATCCACAAATTACCCAAAGAACTAGAAGTTGAATTATGAATTATCTTTTTATTATAACCAGACAAATTTAACCTTATCATAACATTGTCAGTGCAACGAATCTGAGGCTCAGCAATACAAAGTACCACCGGCTTGAACTCATGCACCAACTTACGTAACTTACTACCCGCTTCCACCTTCGCCACCCCATTAATATTCCAATAGAGAACTCTCATCAGGAAACACTCTTCTTATATTTATGAATAGCTTGTGGAATCTTGCTAGGAATCCTACTTTGTAAAACAGGTGAGACACCCTTCCTAACTCGGTTTCCCAAAGCATTAACTTCAGAATCCGAATCTGATTTGGAATCATTAAAACGTTGCTGAGAAGAACTAGAACTTGTAATCAAAACCCGGCTTGGTTTCCTACTTTTCTTTGGCATATCCACTGGAATTTCCTCCCACTTAACACCCTTAACACCTGATGAAGCTTTCTCAGGCGTCAACTCTTCATCCGAACTACCTCCAGAAGAGTTTTCAGCAGCCTCCGAACCCCCTCTAGAAGAGTGTTCAACATCATCATTATCAACACCCAACTCATCATTCAAGACATTGAACTTATTAGGAGAAACCACAATAGAAGTTTCAGCAACAGCTCTATAGCTTGAGATATCCTCAATATTATCAACCACCATGTCTTGCAAAGACTTATTACCAGCCTCAACCGGCGTAAAAGAAGAACTAGCCTCATTCCTATCACTAGAGTGATTAGTTCTTGCCAATTCACCACTCTTAGCTGACTTAGATGAGGTTGCAATTTCAACCATTGACAACCCTCTAGGCAACCTCTTTTTCAATGCTAACGCCTCCTTAGCCTTCTCAAAAGCTACAAACGCTGCATGAAGATTGGCTTCAGTAGACGCTAATTCATTCTCTAGCTGAATAGTTTGCTCCAAACCAACAACACTCTCCACTAAACCATCTTCAACCACCCCATTCACCACAGCTCCACCATGCCCTACAGCAAGAGCATCATCCACATTACCACCAGCACCGTTAACAACATCATGAACCACCACAGCACCAACGTTCACACCACCTACAGCAGCGCCAACACCTACAGCAACAACGTTTGTAGCCGCGGTTGCATCATCTCCATTACCTACCTTACGGTTTCTCCTATTACGCACATTCTGCCACTCCCCTTTCGCATCAGCCTTAGACGTTTTCTCATCATTCTTTGGTTGCCTTCTACATTCAGCATCATTATGACCAATTATGCAGCACTTCATACAGAATTTAGGTGATTTTGGGATATCCAAGTATTGCCAAAACGTCCTCCCCCCAGCCGTTATCTTAATTCTACTTGGAATGTGTTTTGCAAAATCCACATCTACCAAAACTGATGCAAAGTTTCCATACTCCAGATTTAGGGTTCTTTGATCAACCACAATAGGAGTCCCTAAAACTTTTCGCATAGATAACAAGTTCTTCTCAGTCCATAGTTCTGCATGTAAACCAGGAAAGTGAACCCATACGTTTACATGGGAAGTTTTTTGACGATCAGGATCAAAACCTGGGTACCAATCCATTAACTTGAGTTCATGCTGTTGAACAAACCACTTTGTACGTCTGATTCTCTCCTTAGTATCCTCATCTTGTAGCATAATAACAAAGAAACCTTTTCCCATAGTCATAAACCTAACAGAATTAGGATTAATCTGCCATTGAGAGATTAAAACTGTTTTTACCTCAAAGAACTTCAGTCCCGTGAAGTTTAATCTTGCAATGAAGCTGTGTTGAAAGGGTTTACAACCCTCTTCATAGAAATCCGCGGGTATAACAAGGAATGGTTCTCCATCAATCAGAGTAGGATTAGGTAAACTAGTAATATCAACTCCTGTTGGCTTTAGGGTTTGTTTTGCCTTTACCTTGTCCGCAAAGGATTGATGTTGCTGAATCTGTGATGAACTAGGATTGTCTTCTACCATATTGAATCCGTGTTGAACTATGAAACCTACGTGAAAAAAACCTAAACCCTAGTGTTTTCGCCAGAGTTTCTCTATCCCCTCATGTTCTCTCTTGTCCTCTCAAACTCTTTGTTAGGATTTGGATTAGTTCTGCATGGTCTTTCATCCTTCTTCTATTGTGAAATTTGACTTCCTTCATATTTTCTTGAAGCAACGTATATAGAAATGCATTTTTTACTAGACGTATTGCCTCATAACATATTAATTATAATTACAATACATTTTTCAAACTTTTTTTTTGTTAAAGATGAGTTTATCTAGTTTACAATTTAGTCTCAGAAATCAATTTCCAACTTATAATGAAATGTGTAGACTTTTTTGAGTTAACGTATATAAAATTCAAAATTTTTATGAACTCTTTCTTTTTGTGTTGGATTTGTCTTTCTATTTGATTCAAGATAGATGAAATTTGTTAGGATTTGGATTAGTTTTGCATGGTCTTTCATCCTTCTTCTATTGTGAAATTTGACTTCCTTCATATTTTCTTGAATCAACGTACATAGCAATGCAATTCTTAGTAGACGTAATGCCTTAGAACATATTATTTGTGATTACTATACATTTTTCAAGCTTTTTCAGTTAAAGATGAGTTTATCTAGTTTACAATTTAGTCTCAGAAATCAATTTCCGACTTATAACGAAGTGTGTAGACTTTTTTGAGTTAACGTATATTAAATTCAACATTTCTATGAACTCTTTCTTTTTGTGTTAGCTTTGTCTTTCCATTTGATTCAAGATAGATGAAATTTGTTAGGATTTGGATTAGTTCTGCATGGTTTTTAATCCTTCTTCTATTGTGAAATTTGACTTCCTTCATATTTTCTTGAATCAACGTACATAGAAATGAAATTTTTATTAGAGGTATTACCTTAGAACATATTAATTGTAATTACACTATATTTTTAAAACTTTTTCTGTTAAAGATGAATTTATCTAGTATACAATTTAGTCTCAGAAATCAACTTCCGACTTATAACGAAGTGTGTAGACTATTTTGAGTTAACGTATATAAAATTCAACATTTTTATGAACTCTTTCTTTTTGTGTTGGCTTTGTCTTTCTATTTGATTCAAGATTGATGAAATTTGTTAGGATTTGGATTAGTTCTGCATGGTCTTTCATCCTTCTTCTATTGTGAAATTTGACTTCCTTCATATTTTCTTGAGTCAACGTACATAGAAATGAAATTTTTATTAGAGGTATTACCTTAGAACATATTAATTGTAATTACAATATATTTTTAAAACTTTTTCTGTTAAAGATGAATTTATCTAGTATACAATTTAGTCTCAGAAATCAACTTCCGACTTATAACGAAGTGTGTAGACTATTTTGAGTTAACGTATATATAAAATTCAACATTTTTATGAACTCTTTCTTTTTGTGTTGGATTTGTCTTTCTATTTGATTCAAGATTGATGAAATTTGTTAGGATTTGGATTAGTTCTGCATGGTCTTTCATCCTTCTTCTATTGTGAAATTTGACTGCCTTCATATTTTCTTGAATCAACGTACATAGAAATGCAATTTTTAGTAGACGTAATGCCTTAGAACATTTTATTTGTGATTACAACACATTTTTGAAACTTTTTCAGTTAAAGATGAGTTTATCTAGTTTATTTAGTCTCAGAAATCAATTTCCGACTTATAACGAAGTGTGTAGACTTTTTTGAGTTAACGTATATTAAATTCAACATTTTTATGAACTCTTTCTTTTGTGTTGTCTTTGTATTTCTATTTGATTCAAGATAGATGAAATTTGTTAGGATTTGGATTATTTCTGCATGGTCTTTCATACTTCTTCTACTGTGAAATTTGACTTCGTTCATATTTTCTTGAATCAACGCACATAGAAATGCAATTTTTACTAGACGTATTGTTTTAAAAAATATTAATTGTAATTACAATACATTTTTCAAACTTTTTCTGTTAAAAATGAGTTTATCTAGTTTACAATTTAGTCTCAGAAATCAATTTCTGACTTATAACAAAGTGTGTAGACTTTTTTGAGTTAACGTACAGTAAATTCAACATTTTTATGAACTCTTTCTTTTTTTGTTGGCTTTGTCTTTCTATTTGATTCAAGATAGATAAAATTTTTTAGGATTTTTATTAGTTCTGCATGGTCTTTCATCCTTCTTCTATTGTGAAATTTGACTTCCTTCATATTTTCTTGAATCAACGTACATAGAAATGAAATTTTTATTAGAGGTATTACCTTAGAACATATTAATTGTAATTACAATATATTTTTAAAACTTTTTCTGTTAAAGATGAATTTATCTAGTATACAATTTAGTCTCAGAAATAAACTTCCGACTTATAACGAAGTGTGTAGACTATTTTGAGTTAACGTATATAAAATTCAACATTTTTATGAACTCTTTCTTTTTGTGTTGGCTTTGTCTTTCTATTTGATTCAAGATTGATGAAATTTGTGAGGATTTGGATTAGTTCTGCATGGTCTTTCATCCTTCTTCTATTGTGAAATTTGTCTGCCTTCATATTTTCTTGAACCAACGTACATAGAAATGCAATTTTTACTAGACGTATTGCCTTAGAACATATTAATTGTAATTACAATACATTTTTCAAACTTTTTATGTTAAAGATGAATTTAGCTAGTATACAATTTAGTCTCAGAAATCAATTTCAGATGTATAACGAAGTGTGTAGACCTTTTTGAGTTAACGTATATAAAATTCAACATTTTTATGAACTCTTTCTTTTTGTGTTGTCTTTGTATTTCTATTTGATTCAAGATAGATGAAATTTGTTAGGATTTGGATTATTTCTGCATGGTCTTTCATCCTTCTTCTATTCAGAAATTTGACTTCGTTCATATTTTCTTGAATCAACGCACATAGAAATGCAATTTTTACTAGACGTATTGTTTTAGAAAATATTAATTGTAATTACAATACATTTTTCAAACTTTTTCTGTTAAAGATGAGTTTATCTAGTTTACAATTTAGTCTCAGAAATCAATTTTTGACTTATAACGAAGTGTGTAGACTTTTTTGAGTTAACGTATATTAAATTCAACATTTTTATGAACTCTTTCTTTTTGTGTTGGCTTTGTCTTTCTATTTGATTCAAGATAGATAAAATTTGTTAGGATTTTGATTAGTTCTGCATGGTCTTTCATCCTTCTTCTATTGTGAAATTTGACTTCCTTCATATTTTCTTGAATCAACGTACATAGAAATGAAATTTTTATTAGAGGTATTACCTTAGAACATATTAATTGTAATTACAATATATTTTTAAAACTTTTTCTGTTAAAGATGAATTTATCTAGTATACAATTTAGTCTCAGAAATAAACTTCCGACTTATAACGAAGTGTGTAGACTATTTTGAGTTAACGTATGTAAAATTCAACATTTTTATGAACTCTTTCTTTTTGTGTTGGCTTTGTCTTTCTATTTGACTCAAGATTGATGAAATTTGTGAGGATTTGGATTAGTTCTGCATGGTCTTTCATCCTTCTTCTATTGTGAAATTTGTCTGCCTTCATATTTTCTTGAATCAACGTACATAGAAATGAAATTTTTATTAGAGGTATTACCTTAGAACATATTAATTGTAATTACAATACATTTTTCAAACTTTTTATGTTAAAGATGAATTTAGCTAGTATACAATTTAGTCTCAGAAATCAATTTCAGATGTATAACGAAGTGTGTAGACCTTTTTGAGTTAACGTATATAAAATTCAACATTTTTATGAACTCTTTCTTTTTGTGTTGTCTTTGTCTTTCTATTTGATTCAAGATTGATGAAATTTGTGAGGATTTGGATTAGTTCTGCATGGTCTTTCATCCTTCTTCTATTGTGAAATTTGTCTGCCTTCATATTTTCTTGAATCAACGTACATAGAAATGCAATTTTTACTAGACGTATTGCCTTAGAACATATTAATTGTAATTACAATACATTTTTCAAACTTTTTATGTTAAAGATGAATTTAGCTAGTATACAATTTAGTCTCAGAAATCAATTTCAGATGTATAACGAAGTGTGTAGACCTTTTTGAGTTAACGTATATAAAATTCAACATTTTTATGAACTCTTTCTTTTTGTGTTGTCTTTGTATTTCTATTTGATTCAAGATAGATGAAATTTGTTAGGATTTGGATTAGTTCTGCATGGTCTTTCATCCTTCTTCTATTGTGAAATTTGACTTCCTTCATATTTTCTTGAATCAACGTACATAGAAATGCAATTTTTACTAGACGTATTGCCTTAGAACATATTAATTGTAATTACAATACATTTTTCAAACTTTTTCTGTTAAAGATGAGTTTATATAGTTTACAATTTAGTCTCAGAAATCAATTTCCGACTTATAACGAAATGTGTAGACTGTTTTGAGTTAACGTATATAAAATTAAACATTTTTATGAACTCTTTATTTTTATGTTGGCTTTGTCTTTCTATTTGATTCAAGATAGATGAAATTTGTTAGGATTTGGATTAGTTCTGCATGGCCTTTCATCTTTCTTCCATTGTGAAATTTGACTTCCTTCATATTTTCTTGAATCAACGTACATAGAAATGCAATTTTTACTAGATGTATTGCCTTAGAACATATTAATTGTAATTACAATACAGTTTTCAAACTTTTTATGTTAAAGATGAATTTAGCTAGTATACAATTTAGTCTCAGAAATAAATTTCAGATGTATAACGAAGTGTGTAGACCTTTTTGAGTTAACGTATATAAAATTCAACATTTTTATGAACTCTTTCTTTTTGTGTTTGCTTTGTATTTCTATTTGATTCAAGATAGATGAAATTTGTTAGGATTTGGATTAGTTATGCATGGTCTTTCATCCTTCTTCTATTGTGAAATTTGACTTCCTTCATATTTTCTTGAATCAACGTACATAGAAATGAAATTTTTATTAGAGGTATTACCTTAGAACATATTAATTGTAATTACAATATATTTTTAAAACTTTTTCTATTAAAGATGAATTTATCTAGTATACAATTTAGTCTCAGAAATCAACTTCCGACTTATAACGAAGTGTGTAGACTATTTTGAGTTAACGTATATAAAATTCAACATTTTTATGAACTCTTTCTTTTTGTGTTGGCTTTGTATTTCTATTTGATTCAAGATAGATGAAATTTGTTAGGATTTGGATTAGTTCTGCATGGTCTTTCATCCTTTTTCTATTGTGAAATTTGACTTCCTTCATATTTTCTTGAATCAACGTACATAGAAATGCAATTTTTACTAGACGTATTGCCTTAGAACATATTAATTGTAATTACAATACATTTTTCAAACTTTTTCTGTTAAAGATGAGTTTATATAGTTTACAATTTAGTCTCAGAAATCAATTTCCGACTTATAACGAAATGTGTAGACTGTTTTGAGTTAACGTATATAAAATTAAATATTTTTTTGAACTCTTTCTTTTTATGTTGGCTTTGTCTTTATATTTGATTCAAGATAGATGAAATTTGTTAGGATTTGGATTAGTTCTGCATGGCCTTTCATCTTTCTTCTATTGTGAAATTTGACTTCCTTCATATTTTCTTGAATCAACGTACATAGAAATGCAATTTTTACTAGACGTATTGCCTTAGAACATATTAATTGTAATTACAATACATTTTTCAAAATTTTTATGATAAAGATGAATTTAGCTAGTATACAATTTAGTCTCAGAAATCAATTTCAGATGTATAACGAAGTGTGTAGACTTTTTTGAGTTAACGTATATTAAATTCAACATTTTTATGAACTCTTTCATTTTTTGTTGGCTTTGTCTTTCTATTTGATTCAAGATAGATAAAATTTGTTAGGATTTTGATTAGTTCTGCATGGTCTTTCATCCTTCTTCTATTGTGAAATTTGACTTCCTTCATATTTTCTTGAATCAACGTACATAGAAATGAAATTTTTATTAGAGGTATTACCTTAGAACATATTAATTGTAATTACAGTATATTTTTAAAACTTTTTCTGTTAAAGATGAATTTATCTAGTATACAATTTAGTCTCAGAAATCAACTTCCGACTTATAACGAAGTGTGTAGACTATTTTGAGTTAACGTATATAAAATTCAACATTTTTATGAACTCTTTCTTTTTGTGTTGGCTTTGTCTTTCTATTTGATTCAAGATAGATGAAATTTGTTAGGATTTGGATTAGTTCTGCATGGTCTTTCATCCTTTTTCTATTGTGAAATTTGACTTCCTTCATATTTTCTTGAATCAACGTACATAGAAATGCAATTTTTACTAGACGTATTGCCTTAGAACATATTAATTGTAATTACAATACATTTTTCAAACTTTTTCAGTTAAAGATGAGTTTATCTAGTTTATTTAGTCTCAGAAATCAATTTCCGACTTATAACAAAGTGTGTAGACTTTTTTGAGTTAACGTATATTAAATTCAACATTTTTATGAACTCTTTCTTTTTGTGTTGGCTTTGTATTTCTATTTGATTCAAGATAGATGAAATTTGTTAGGATTTGGATTAGTTCTCCATGGTCTTTCATCCTTCTTCTATTGTGAAATTTGTTTGCCTTCATATTTTCTTGAACCAACGTACATAGAAATGCAATTTTTACTAGACGTATTGCCTTAGAACATATTAATTGTAATTACAATACATTTTTCAAACTTTTTATGTTAAAGATGAATTTAGCTAGTATACAATTTAGTCTCAGAAATCAATTTCAGATGTATAACGAAGTGTGTAGACCTTTTTGAGTTAACGTATATAAAATTCAAAATTTTTATGAACTCTTTCTTTTTGTGTTGTCTTTGTATTTCTATTTGATTCAAGATAGATGAAATTTGTTAGGATTTGGATTATTTATGCATGGTCTTTCATCCTTCTTCTATTGAGAAATTTGACTTCGTTCATATTTTCTTGAATCAACGCACATAGAAATGCAATTTTTACTAGACGTATTGTTTTAGAAAATATTAATTGTAATTACAATACATTTTCAAACTTTTTATGTTAAAGATGAGTTTATCTAGTTTACAATTTAGTCTCAGAAATCAATTTTTGACTTATAACAAAGTGTGTAGACTTTTTTGAGTTAACGTATATTAAATTCAACATTTTTATGAACTCTTTCTTTTTGTGTTGGCTTTGTATTTCTATTTGATTCAAGATAGATAAAATTTGTTAGGATTTTGATTAGTTCTGCATGGTCTTCCATCCTTCTTCTATTGTGAAATTTGACTTCCTTCATATTTTCTTGAATCAACGTACATAGAAATGAAATTTTTATTAGAGGTATTACCTTAGAACATATTAATTGTAATTACAATATATTTTTAAAACTTTTTCAGTTAAAGATGAATTTATCTAGTATACAATTTAGTCTCAGAAATAAACTTCCGACTTATAACGAAGTGTGTAGACTATTTTGAGTTAACGTATATAAAATTCAACATTTTTATGAACTCTTTCTTTTTGTGTTGGCTTTGTCTTTCTATTTGACTCAAGATTGATGAAATTTGTGAGGATTTGGATTAGTTCTGCATGGTCTTTCATCCTTCTTCTATTGTGAAATTTGTCTGCCTTCATATTTTCTTGAATCAACGTACATAGAAATGCAATTTTTACTAGACGTATTGCCTTAGAACATATTAATTGTAATTACAATACATTTTTCAAACTTTTTGTGTTAAAGATGAATTTAGCTAGTATACAATTTAGTCTCAGAAATCAATTTCAGATGTATAACGAAGTGTGTAGACCTTTTTGAGTTAACGTATATAAAATTCAACATTTTTATGAACTCTTTCTTTTTGTGTTGTCTTTGTATTTCTATTTGATTCAAGATAGATGAAATTTGTTAGGATTTGGATTAGTTCTGCATGGTCTTTCATCCTTCTTCTATTGTGAAATTTGACTTCCTTCATATTTTCTTGAATCAACGTACATAGAAATGCAATTTTTACTAGACGTATTGCCTTAGAACATATTAATTGTAATTACAATACATTTTTCAAACTTTTTCTGTTAAAGATGAGTATATCTAGTTTACAATTTAGTCTCAGAAATCAATTTTCGACTTATAACGAAATGTGTAGACTTTTTTTGAGTTAACGTATATAAAATTCTACATTTTTATGAACTCTTTCTTTTTGTGTTGGCTTTGTCTTTCTATTTGATTCAAGATAGATGAAATTTGTTAGGATTTGGATTAGTTCTGCATGGTCTTTCATCCTTCTTCTATTGTGAAATTTGACTTCCTTCATATTTTTTTGAATCAACGTACATAGAAATGCAATTTTTAGTAGACGTAATGCCTTAGAACATTTTATTTGTGATTACAATACATTTTTCAAACTTTTTCAGTTAAAGATGAGTTTATCTAGTTTATTTAGTCTCAGAAATCAATTTCCGACTTATAACGAAGTGTGTAGACTTTTTTGAGTTAACGTATATTAAATTCAACATTTTTATGAACTCTTTCTTTTTGTGTTGGCTTTGCCTTTCTATTTGATTCAAGATAGATGAAATTTGTTAGGATTTGGATTAGTTTTGCATGCTCTTTCATCCTTATTCTATTGTGAAATTTGACTTCCTTCATATTTTCTTGAATCAACGTACATAGAAATGCAATTTTTACTATACGTATTGGTTTAGAACTTATTAATTGTAATTACAATACATTTTTCAAACTTTTTCTGTTAAAGATGAGTTTATCTAGTTTACAATTTAGTCTCAGAAATCAATTTCCGACTTATAACGAAATGTGTAGACTGTTTTGAGTTAACGTATATAAAATTAAACATTTTTATGAACTCTTTCTTTTTATGTTGGCTTTGTCTTTCTATTTGATTCAAGATAGATGAAATTTGTTAGGATTTGGATTAGTTCTGCATGGCCTTTCATCTTTCTTCCATTGTGAAATTTGACTTCCTTCATATTTTCTTGAATCAACGTACATAGAAATGCAATTTTTACTAGATGTATTGCCTTAGAACATATTAATTGTAATTACAATACATTTTTCAAACTTTTTATGTTAAAGATGAATTTAGCTAGTATACAATTCAGTCTCAGAAATCAATTTCAGATGTATAACGAAGTGTGTAGACCTTTTTGAGTTAACGTATATAAAATTCAACATTTTTATGAACTCTTTCTTTTTGTGTTTGCTTTGTATTTCTATTTGATTCAAGATAGATGAAATTTGTTAGGATTTGGATTAGTTATGCATGGTCTTTCATCCTTCTTCTATTGTGAAATTTGACTTCCTTCATATTTTCTTGAATCAACGTACATAGAAATGAAATTTTTATTAGAGGTATTACCTTAGAACATATTAATTGTAATTACAATATATTTTTAAAACTTTTTCTATTAAAGATGAATTTATCTAGTATACAATTTAGTCTCAGAAATCAACTTCCGACTTATAACGAAGTGTGTAGACTATTTTGAGTTAACGTATATAAAATTCAACATTTTTATGAACTCTTTCTTTTTGTGTTGGCTTTGTCTTTCTATTTGATTCAAGATAGATGAAATTTGTTAGGATTTGGATTAGTTCTGCACGGTCTTTCATCATTCTTCTATTGTGAAATTTGATTTCCTTCATATTTTCGTGAATCCACGTACATAAAATGCAATTTTTACTAGACGTATTGCCTTAGAACATATTAATCGTAATTACAATATATTTTTCAAACTTTTTCTGTTAAAGATGAGTATATCTAGTTTACAATTTAGTCTTAGAAATCAATTTCCGACATATAACGAAATGTGTAGACTTTTTTGAGTTATCGTATATAAAATTCAACATTTTTATGAACTCTTTCTTTTTGTGTTGGCTTTGTCTTTCTATTTGATTCAAGATAGATGAAATTTGTTAGGATTTGGATTAGTTCTGCATGGTCTTTCATCCTTCTTCTATTGTGAAATTTGACTTCCTTCATATTTTCTTGAATCAACGTACATAGAAATGCAATTTTTACTAGACGTATTGCCTTAGAACATATTAATTGTAATTACAATACATTTTTCAAACTTTTTCTGTTAAAGATGAGTTTATTTAGTTTACAATTTAGTCTCAGAAATCAATTTCTGACTTATAACGAAATGTGTAGACTTTTTTGAGTTAACGTATATCAAATTCAACAATTTTATGAACTCTTTCTTTTTGTGTTGGATTTTTCTTTCTATTTGATTAAAGATAGATGAAATTTGTTAGGATTTGGATTAGTTCTGCATGGTCTTTCATCCTTCTTCTATTGTGAAATTAGACTTCCTTCATATTTTCTTGAATCAACGTACATAGAAATGCAATTTTTACTAGACGTATTGCCTTAGAACATATTAATTGTAATTACAATACATTTTTAAAACTTTTTCTGTTAAAGATGAGTTTATCTAGTTTAGAATTTAGTCTCAGAAAACAATTTCCGACTTATAACGAAATGTGTAGACTTTATTGAGTTAACGTATATAAAATTCAACAGATTTATGAACTCTTTCTTTTTGTGTTGGCTTTGTCTTTCTATTTGATTCAAGATAGATGAAATTTGTTAGGATTTGGATTAGTTCTGCATGGTCTTTCATCCTTCTTCTATTGTGAATTTTGACTTCCTTCATATTTTCTTGAATCAACGTACATAGAAATGCAATTTTTACTAGACGTATTGCCTTAGAACATATTAATTGTAATTACAATACATTTTTCAAACTTTTTCTGTTAAAGATGAGTTTATCTAGTTTACAATTTTGTCTCAGAAATCAATTTCCGACTTATAACTAAATGTGTAGACTTTTTTGAATTAACGTATATAAAATTCAACATATTTATGAACTCTTTCTTTTTGTGGTGGCTTTGTCTTTCTATTTGATTCAAGATAGATGAAATTTGTTAGGATTTGGATTAGTTGTGCATGGTCTTTCATCATTCTTCTATTGTGAATTTTGACTTCCTTCATATTTTCTTGAATCAACGTACATAGAAATGCAATTTTTACTAGACGTATTGCCTTAGAACATATTAATTGTAATTACAATACATTTTTAAACTTTTTCTGTTAAAGATGAGTTTATCAAATTTACAATTTAGTCTCAGAAATCAATTTCCGACTTATAAGGAAATGTGTAGACCTTTTTGAGTTAACGTGTATAAAATTCAACATTTTTATGAACTCTTTCTTTTTGTGTTGGCTTTGTCTTTCTATTTGATTCAAGATAGATGAAATTTGTTAGGATTTGGATTAGTTCTGCATGGTCTTTCATCCTTCTTCTATTGTGAATTTTGACTTGCTTCATATTTTCTTGAATCAACGTACATAGAAATGCAATTTTTACTAGACGTATTGCCTTAGAACATATTAATTGTAATTACAATACATTTTTAAACTTTTTCTGTTAAAGATGAGTTTATCAAATTTACAATTTAGTCTCAGAAATCAATTTCCGACTTATAAGGAAATGTGTAGACCTTTTTGAGTTAACGTGTATAAAATTCAACATTTTTATGAACTCTTTCTTTTTGTGTTGGCTTTGTCTTTCTATTTGATTCAAGATAGATGAAATTTGTTAGGATTTGGATTAGTTCTGCATGGTCTTTCATCCTTCTTCTATTGTGAAATTTTACTTCCTTCATATTTTCTTGAATCAACGTACATAGAAATGCAATTTTTACTAGACGTATTGTCTTAGAACATATTAATTGTAATTACAATTCATTTTTTAAACTTTCTATGTTAAAGATGAGTCTATCTAGTTTACAATTTAGTCTCGGAAATCAATTTCCGACTTATAACGAAATGTGTAGACTTTTTTGAGTTAACGTATATAAAATTCAACATTTTTATGAACTCTTTATTTTTGTGTTGGCTTTGTCTTTCTATTTGATTCAAGATAGATGAAATTTGTTAGGATTTGGATTAGTTCTGCATGGTCTTTCATCCTTCTTCTATTGTGAAATTTGACTTCCTTCATATTTTCTTGAATCAACGTACATAGAAATGCAATTTTTACTAGACGTATTGCCTTAGAACATATTGATTGTAATTACAATACATTTTTCAAACTTTTTCTGTTATAGATGAGTTCATCTGGTTTACAATTTAGTCTCAGAAATCAATTTCCGACTTATAACAAAGTGTGTAGACTTTTTTGAGTTAACGTATATTAAAATCAACATTTTTATGAACTCTTTCTTTTTGTGTTGGATTTGTCTTTCTATTTGATTCAAGATAGATGAAATTTGTTAGGATTTGGATTAGTTCTGCATGGTCTTTCATCCTTCTTCTATTGTGAAATTTGACTTCCTTCATATTTTCTTGAATCAACGTACATAGAAATGCAATTTTTACTAGACGTATTGCCTTAGAACATATTGATTATAATTACAATACATTTTTCAAACTTTTTCTGTTAAAGATGAGTTTATCTAGTTTACAATTTAGTCTCAGAAATCAATTTCCGACTTATAACGAAGTGTGTAGACTTTTTCGAGTTAACCTATATTAAATTCAACATTTTTATGAACTCTTTCTTTTTGTGTTGGATTTGTCTTTCTATTTGATTCAAGATAGATGAAATTTGTTAGGATTTGGATTAGTTCTGCATGGTCTTTCATCCTTCTTCTATTGTGAAATTTGACTTCCTTCATATTTTCTTGAATCAACGTACATAGAAATGCAATTTTTACTAGACGTATTGCCTTAGAACATATTGATTATAATTACAATACATTTTTCAAACTTTTTCTGTTAAAGATGAGTCTATCTAGTTTACAATTTAGTCTCAGAAATCAATTTCCGACTTATAACGAAATGTGTAGACTTTTTTGAGTTAATGTATATAAAATTCAACATTTTTATGAACTCTTTATTCTTTTGTTGGCTGTGTCTTTCTTTTTGATTCAAGATAGATGAAATTTGTTAGGATTTGGATTAGTTCTGCATGGTCTTTCATCCTTCTTCTATTGTGAAATTTGACTTCCTTCATATTTTCTTGAATCAACGTACATAGAAATGCAATTTTTACTAGACGTATTGCCTTAGAACATATTAATTGTAATTACAATACATATTTCAAACTTTTTTAAAGATGAGTTTACCTAGTTTACAATTTAGTCTCAGAAATCAATTTCCGACTTATAACTAAGTGTGTAGACTTTTTTGAGTTAATGTATATAAAATTCAACATTTTTATGAACTCTTTCTTTTTGTGTTGGCTTTGTCTTTCTATTTGATTCAAGATAGATGAAATTTGTTAGGATTTGGATTAGTTCTGCATGGTCTTTCATCCTTCTTCTATTGTGAAATTTGACTTCCTTCATATTTTCTTGAATCAACGTACATAGAAATGCAATTTTTAGTAAACGTAATGCCTTAGAACATATTATTTGTGATTACAATACATTTTTCAAACTTTTCAGTTAAAGATGAGTTTATCTAGTTTACAATTTAGTCTCAGAAATCAATTTCCGACTTATAACGAAATGTGTAGACTTTTTTGAGTTAACGTATATAAAATTCAACATATTTATGAACTCTTTGTTTTTGTGTTGGCTTTGTCTTTCTATTTGATTCAAGGTAGATGAAATTTATTAGGATTTGGATTAGTTCTGCATGGTCTTTCATCCTTCTTCTATTGTGAAATTTGACTTCCTTCATATTTTCTTGAATCAACGTACATAGAAATGCAATTTTTACTAGACGTATTGCCTTAGAACATATTAATTGTAATTACAATACAGTTTTCAAACTTTTTATGTTAAAGATGAGTTTATCTAGTTTACAATTTAGTCTCAGAAATCAATTTCCGACTTATAACGAAATGTGTAGACTTTTTTAAGTTAACATATATAAAATTCAACATTTTTATGAACTCTTCTTTTTGTGTTGGCTTTGTCTTTCTATTTGATTCAAGATAGATGAAATTTGTTAGGATTTGGATTAGTTCTGCATGGTCTTTCATCCTTTTTCTATTGTGAAATTTGACTTCCTTCATATTTTCTTGAATCAACGTACATAGAAATGCAATTTTTACTAGACGTATTGCCTTAGAACATATTAATTGTAATTACAATACATTTTTCAAACTTTTTCTGTTAAAGATGAGTTTATCTAGTTTACAATTTAGTCTCAGAAATCAATTGCGACTTATAACGAAATGTGTAGACTATTTTGAGTTAACGTTTATAAAATTAAACATTTTTATGAACTCTTTCTTTTTATGTTGGCTTTGTCTTTCTATTTGATTCAAGATAGATGAAATTTGTTAGGATTTGGATTAGTTCTGCATGGTCTTTCATCTTTCTTCTATTGTGAAATTTGACTTCCTTCATATTTTCTTGAATCAACGTACATAGAAATGCAATTTTTACTAGAGGTATTACCTTAAAACATATTAATTGTAATTACAATACATTTTTCAAACTTTTTCTGTTACAGATGAGTTTATCTAGTTTACAATTTAGTCTCAGAAATCAATTTTCGACTTTTAACGAAATGTGTAGACTTTTTTTTGTTAACGTATATCAAATTCAACATTTTTATGAACTCTTTCTTTTTGTGTTGGCTTTGTCTTTCTATTTGATTCAAGATAGATGAAATTTGTGAGGATTTGGATTAGTTCCGCATGGTCTTTCATCTTTATTCTATTGTGAAATTTGACTTCCTTCATATTTTCTTGAATCAACGTACATATTAATGCAATTTTTACTAGACATATTGCCTTAGAACATATTAATTGTAATTATAATACATTTTTCAAACTTTTTCTGTTAAAGATGAGTTGATCTAGTTTACAATTTAGTCTCAGAAATCAATTTCAGATGTATAACGAAGTGTGTAGACTTTTTTGAGTTAACAAATATAAAATTCAACATTTTTATGAACTCTTTCTTTTTGTGTTGGCTTTGTCTTACTATTTGATTCAAGATAGATGAAATTTGTGAGGATTTGGATTAGTTCTGCATGGTCTTTCATCTTTCTTCTATTGTGAAATTTGACTTCCTTCATATTTTCTTGAATCAACGTACATAGAAATGCAATTTTTACTAGAGGTATTACCTTAAAACATATTAATTGTAATTACAATACATTTTTCAAACTTTTTCTGTTACAGATGAGTTTATCTAGTTTACAATTTAGTCTCAGAAATCAATTTTCGACTTTTAACGAAATGTGTAGACTTTTTTTAGTTAACGTATATCAAATTCAACATTTTTATGAACTCTTTCTTTTTGTGTTGGCTTTGTCTTTCTATTTGATTCAAGATAGATGAAATTTGTTAGGATTTGGATTAGTTCTGCATGGTCTTTCATCCTTCTTCTATTGTGAAATTTGACTTCCTTCATATTTTCTTGAATCAACGTACATAGAAATGCAATTTTTACTAGACGTATTGCCTTAGAACATATTAATTGTAATTACAATACATTTTTCAAACTTTTTCTGTTAAAGATGAGTTTATCTAGTTAACAATTTAGTCTCAGAAATCAATTTCCCACTTATAACGAAATGTGTATACTTTTTTGAGTTAACGTTTATAACATTCAACATTTTTATGAACTCTTTCTTTTTCTGTTGGCTTTGTCTTTCAATTTCATTCGAGATAGATGAAATTTGTTAGGATTTGGATTAGTTCTGCATGGTCTTTCATCTTTCTTTTATTGTGAAATTTGACTTCCTTCATATTTTCTTGAATCAACGTACATAGAAATGCAATTTTTACTAGACGTACTGCCTTAGAACATATTAATTGTAATTACAATACATTTCTCAAACTTTTTCTGTTAAAGATGAGTTTATTTAGTTTACAATTTAGTCTCAGAAATCAATTTCCGACTTATAACGAAATGTGTAGACTTTTTTGAGTTAACGTATATAAAATTCAACATTTTTATGAACTCTTTCTTTTTGTGTTGGCTTTGTATTTCTATTTGATTCAAGATAGATGAAATTTGTTAGGATTTGGATTAGTTCTGCATGGTCTTTCATCCTTTTTCTATTGTGAAATTTGACTTCCTTCATATTTTCTTGAATCAACGTACATAGAAATGCAATTTTTACTAGACGTATTGCCTTAGAACATATTAATTGTAATTACAATACATTTTTCAAACTTTTTCTGTTAAAGATGAGTTTATATAGTTTACAATTTAGTCTCAGAAATCAATTTCCGACTTATAACGAAATGTGTAGACTGTTTTGAGTTAACGTATATAAAATTAAATATTTTTTTGAACTCTTTCTTTTTATGTTGGCTTTGTCTTTATATTTGATTCAAGATAGATGAAATTTGTTAGGATTTGGATTAGTTCTGCATGGCCTTTCATCTTTCTTCTATTGTGAAATTTGACTTCCTTCATATTTTCTTGAATCAACGTACATAGAAATGCAATTTTTACTAGACGTATTGCCTTAGAACATATTAATTGTAATTACAATACATTTTTCAAAATTTTTATGATAAAGATGAATTTAGCTAGTATACAATTTAGTCTCAGAAATCAATTTCAGATGTATAACGAAGTGTGTAGACTTTTTTGAGTTAACGTATATTAAATTCAACATTTTTATGAACTCTTTCATTTTTTGTTGGCTTTGTCTTTCTATTTGATTCAAGATAGATAAAATTTGTTAGGATTTTGATTAGTTCTGCATGGTCTTTCATCCTTCTTCTATTGTGAAATTTGACTTCCTTCATATTTTCTTGAATCAACGTACATAGAAATGAAATTTTTATTAGAGGTATTACCTTAGAACATATTAATTGTAATTACAGTATATTTTTAAAACTTTTTCTGTTAAAGATGAATTTATCTAGTATACAATTTAGTCTCAGAAATCAACTTCCGACTTATAACGAAGTGTGTAGACTATTTTGAGTTAACGTATATAAAATTCAACATTTTTATGAACTCTTTCTTTTTGTGTTGGCTTTGTCTTTCTATTTGATTCAAGATAGATGAAATTTGTTAGGATTTGGATTAGTTCTGCATGGTCTTTCATCTTTCTTCTATTGTGAAATTTGACTTCCTTCATATTTTCTTGAATCAAAGTACATAGAAATGCAATTTTTACTAGACGTATTGCCTTAGAACATATTAATTGTAATTACAATACATTTTTCAAACTTTTTCTGTTAAAGATGAGTTTATCTAGTTTACAATTTAGTCTCAGAAATCAATTTCCGACTTATAACGAAATGTGTAGACTGTTTTGAGTTAACGTATATAAAATTAAACATTTTTATGAACTCTTTCTTTTTATGTTGGCTTTGTCTTTCTATTTGATTCAAGATAGATGAAATTTGTTAGGATTTGGATTAGTTCTGCATGGCCTTTCATCTTTCTTCCATTGTGAAATTTGACTTCCTTCATATTTTCTTGAATCAACGTACATAGAAATGCAATTTTTACTAGATGTATTGCCTTAGAACATATTAATTGTAATTACAATACAGTTTTCAAACTTTTTATGTTAAAGATGAATTTAGCTAGTATACAATTTAGTCTCAGAAATAAATTTCAGATGTATAACGAAGTGTGTAGACCTTTTTGAGTTAACGTATATAAAATTCAACATTTTTATGAACTCTTTCTTTTTGTGTTTGCTTTGTATTTCTATTTGATTCAAGATAGATGAAATTTGTTAGGATTTGGATTAGTTATGCATGGTCTTTCATCCTTCTTCTATTGTGAAATTTGACTTCCTTCATATTTTCTTGAATCAACGTACATAGAAATGAAATTTTTATTAGAGGTATTACCTTAGAACATATTAATTGTAATTACAATATATTTTTAAAACTTTTTCTATTAAAGATGAATTTATCTAGTATACAATTTAGTCTCAGAAATCAACTTCCGACTTATAACGAAGTGTGTAGACTATTTTGAGTTAACGTATATAAAATTCAACATTTTTATGAACTCTTTCTTTTTGTGTTGGCTTTGTATTTCTATTTGATTCAAGATAGATGAAATTTGTTAGGATTTGGATTAGTTCTGCATGGTCTTTCATCCTTTTTCTATTGTGAAATTTGACTTCCTTCATATTTTCTTGAATCAACGTACATAGAAATGCAATTTTTACTAGACGTATTGCCTTAGAACATATTAATTGTAATTACAATACATTTTTCAAACTTTTTCTGTTAAAGATGAGTTTATATAGTTTACAATTTAGTCTCAGAAATCAATTTCCGACTTATAACGAAATGTGTAGACTGTTTTGAGTTAACGTATATAAAATTAAATATTTTTTTGAACTCTTTCTTTTTATGTTGGCTTTGTCTTTATATTTGATTCAAGATAGATGAAATTTGTTAGGATTTGGATTAGTTCTGCATGGCCTTTCATCTTTCTTCTATTGTGAAATTTGACTTCCTTCATATTTTCTTGAATCAACGTACATAGAAATGCAATTTTTACTAGACGTATTGCCTTAGAACATATTAATTGTAATTACAATACATTTTTCAAAATTTTTATGTTAAAGATGAATTTAGCTAGTATACAATTTAGTCTCAGAAATCAATTTCAGATGTATAACGAAGTGTGTAGACTTTTTTGAGTTAACGTATATTAAATTCAACATTTTTATGAACTCTTTCTTTTTTTGTTGGCTTTGTCTTTCTATTTGATTCAAGATAGATAAAATTTGTTAGGATATTAGATTAGTTCTGCATGGTCTTTCATCCTTCTTCTATTGTGAAATTTGACTTCCTTCATATTTTCTTGAATCAACGTACATAGAAATGAAATTTTTATTAGAGGTATTACCTTAGAACATATTAATTGTAATTACAGTATATTTTTAAAACTTTTTCTGTTAAAGATGAATTTATCTAGTATACAATTTAGTCTCAGAAATCAACTTCCGACTTATAACGAAGTGTGTAGACTATTTTGAGTTAACGTATATAAAATTCAACATTTTTATGAACTCTTTCTTTTTGTGTTGGCTTTGTCTTTCTATTTGATTCAAGATAGATGAAATTTGTTAGGATTTGGATTAGTTCTGCATGGTCTTTCATCCTTTTTCTATTGTGAAATTTGACTGCCTTCATATTTTCTTGAATCAACGTACATAGAAATGCAATTTTTAGTAGACGTATTGCCTTAGAACATTTTATTTGTGATTACAATACATTTTTCAAACTTTTTCAGTTAAAGATGAGTTTATCTAGTTTATTTAGTCTCAGAAATCAATTTCCGACTTATAACAAAGTGTGTAGACTTTTTTGAGTTAACGTATATTAAATTCAACATTTTTATGAACTCTTTCTTTTTGTGTTGGCTTTGTATTTCTATTTGATTCAAGATAGATGAAATTTGTTAGGATTTGGATTATTTCTGCATGGTCTTTCATCCTTCTTCTATTGTGAAATTTGAATTCGTTCATACTTTCTTGAATCAACGGACATAGAAATGCATTTTTTTTTTTTTGCTAAGTCAAGAAAATATATTGATAAAAAAGATATTTACAAGATAGGTGAAGGAGAAAAGGGATCAGAGAAACCCCTAAAAAACTCCTAAAACCTATTTAAAACGATAATAAATTACATTTGGAAACTCAATAGAACTTAAAAAAACTGGTCGACCTTCAAAGTGAAAACCAACCCCGTCCTCTAGTAAACAACCACGCTTTGCCATTGCATCAGCTGCAAAATTTGCCTCTCTAAAAGAATGTTCAAAACGAATTGAACCATATAAACCTTTAACTTCCATCCATCTTTGCCTAGCAAACCAAGGAACGTTATCTTCTTCCAAAGCTTTCAACACACTTGTAGAATCTGATCTAATAACAATGCAAGCATATCCCCACTGAACTGCCCACTCCATACCCACAATAATATCATACAATTCAGCCAAATAATTAGAAGTAACTCCCAAACCAATACACATTGCACCTACCACTTCACAATGTGCATTCCTTGCAACAACACCAGCTCCCGCCACCCCAGGATTACCTCTTGAGGCGCCATCCGTGCACAAAAGCAATTCATTATCATTAGGTGGAAACCAAAAACACTCCTTGGGATCAGTAAACTTCACCTTTCTATGCCGAACCCTAAAAAACTCCAGAATTCTCAAGTCATCCATAGAATTATGCATATAACTCTTCATACGAACTGAATAATCTTGCATCAAACTAAAAACACGTTTTTGAAATAAAGACCAACAAGGGTTCTTCTTTTCATACACTTTTTTGTTCCTAGTGAACCATAATTCTGAACGCACAACCAAATTCACTACCAACCACAAATCCTTAACAATACCACTATGGTTTTTTGCCTTTTGGTAAGAAGTAATGATATCATAATTAGGTTTAATTTTGAAAATACCTTCAATCCACTCCCAAGCTTGACGTGCAAAATTACAGCTCCAAAGAATATGTTGGAGAGACTCCTCCTCAATCTGACACACACTACATTTAGATGCAAGTTGAATTTTAAATCTGCTACGTACCTTATCAAGAGTAGCACACGCACCACGAATAAACTTCCAGTTCTGAGCCGCCAATGAAGGATGCACCACCCTCTTCCATAACAACCCCGCCTCTTTCAAAATAGGATATTTCTTCCTAATCAACTCCCTAGCTGACTTGACAGAAAATTTACCTTGTAAATCAGGCATCCAAAAACGCCTATCCACTCCCATATGAATTTTTGGTAAATCCTGTTGCACCACACCAGCACTTAAAAGGAGTTGCGAATGAACTCCATGAATCTGCCAATCACCTTGCACAATAATATCACAAACACGAGCTGATCTGTCTAAATCCATGCGATTTAAAAACTATCTAAGGTTGTATTTCCATACCATATATCAAAGAATAAAGAAGTATCCCTACCGTCACCAATAAAACACTTCGTGTTGTCCACCATCTCCTTATGAACCCAACGAAGACCAGGAAGAATAGAAGATTTCACCCCTGCCATCTTAATACGACCATCCCTACAAGTGAATTTGGCTTCCAAAAACCTCGCCCACCTCTTTCGAGAAGATTTTATAGCCCACCACAATTTCATCAGCAAAGCTTTATTCATAGTCCTTAGGCTAGTGATCCCAAGACCACCTTCCTTTAAAGGACTACAAATCTTATCAAAACCAACTACAAAAGCTCTAGAAATGCAATTTTTACTAGACGTATTGTCTTAGAAAATATTAATTGTAATTACAATACATTTTTCAAACTTTTTCTGTTAAAGATGAGTTTATCTAGTTTACAATTTAGTCTCAGAAATCAATTTCTGACTTATAACAAAGTGTGTAGACTTTTTTGAGTTAACGTATATTAAATTCAACATTTTTATGAACTCTTTCTTTTTGTGTTGGCTTTGTATTTCTATTTGATTCAAGATAGATGAAATTTGTTAGGATTTGGATTATTTCTGCATGGTCTTTCATCCTTCTTCTATTGTGAAATTTGACTTCGTTCATATTTTCTTGAATCAACGCACATAGAAATGCAATTTTTACTAGACGTATTGTCTTAGAAAATATTAATTGTAATTACAATACATTTTTCAAACTTTTTCTGTTAAAGATGAGTTTATCTAGTTTACAATTTAGTCTCAGAAATCAATTTCTGACTTATAACAAAGTGTGTAGACTTTTTTGAGTTAACGTATATTAAATTCAACATTTTTATGAACTCTTTCTTTTTTTGTTGGCTTTGTCTTTCTATTTGATTCAAGATAGATGAAATTTGTTAGGATTTGGATTAGTTCTGCATGGTCTTTCATCCTTCTTCTATTGTGAAATTTGACTTCCTTCATATTTTCTTGAATCAACGTACATAGAAATGCAATTTTTACTAGACGTATTGGCTTAGAACAGCGTTCTTCACATGCTGCTGTTTGGGTTATGTTTCCAGATTTACCGTTTGAGCTTTGGACTGAAAAGTCTTTGCTTTCAATTGGTAAGATTCTAGGTAATCCAATTGTGGTGGATGAAAAAACTTTACAACTTGATTATGGTTTTTATGCTTCAGCTTTAATTGATATTGATTTTGCTAAGCATATTCCAGAGAGAATTCATATAACCTCAGGTGGAAAAGAGTTTTGGAAATATATTGATATTCAAAAATATCCAAAGTTCTGTTCAAAGTGTAATATTATTGGTCATGCGGATGCTGAATGCAAGAAGAAGTCGACTAAAATTGATGGGAACAAAGAGAAACAACAATAAGTAGTCGTGGGAGAGAAGACTTTTAAGGGTAGTTATGATCCTAATGCTGGTAAGAGATGGCAAATCAAATCTAAAGTTGTTTTACCAGAAGTTAGTGTGGGCGTGGATGGTAATACTAATCAAATTGAACAAGATTTTGAGAAGCACGAGGCTGCAATAGCCCATGCAGCTCATGCAAATCAGGAAACTATACTTTGTGTTTCAGATTCAAGTACTATTGGAGTTACTAATGATAATTGAGGCTACAGTTCAATCTAGCAATTAACAGTTGGAGAATGAGCTTGCTATCTCTTCAAAAGAATTACGTGAGGCTCAATTCAGGTTAATCAAGTGCAAAAGCGTGATTGCAGCTAAGGAAGCTATTGCTGCACGTAAAGGAGCTGTGACTAAGCCTGTTGAAGCTGGTATGTCCGGGAACAAGATTGGTACAACTAACGTTTGTGGAAGCAAGTCCGTGCAAAACAAGAATTCTGAAATCAAGTCCAAGCAAAATTCTGAAACCGTGTCTAATTTGGAAAATACGCCTGGGGCTAATTTGGAAGAGACGTCTGTGACTTTGCAAAACTCTGAGGTTCACAAGTCCGTGACCAACAAGAAGTCCGTTTCCAAGTCTGATTTGGAAAACAAGTTAGTTTCCAACCCTAATACGTTTACTAAGGCATCTAATGAGAATTGGACGCCAGTGAAAGGTACAAAATTTTCTTTTACGCCTCTAACTGATGCTTTACTTGAATCTTCTGAAAAAGTTAGGAAAAATACATATGAAGTATTAAGTTCAGAATTGGGTTTTAGAGATGACGTTGAGGGTGCTAATTTGGAGGAAGTTCAGCAAAGTATTGTTGAAGATTTAGATGAGGAAGAGGCTGATTTGCTTGCTGCTAATATGGCAGCTGAAGTTAAAAATTCTACTGAATGGGGTACGATTAGTGATCACAATAAAAACAAGAATAGCAATGTTTCAAAGGCTACAGATTTAGTTGAGAGCTCAACTGAAACTGTTGATGCAGAAAAGAAGAAAGCTTTTCTTGATAGATTAGAAGCTCTAAGGCAACAAAGGACGGAAAATATTCTCAATGAAGAGGAGCTTGCATAGGTAGGCACCATTATGAATGATGAAGTTCGGACTAACTTTATTAGAAATCCAGCATATAGAAAGGAGTATTTCAAAGAAAAAAGAGAGAAGAAAAACCCTCAAACTCCTATTAAGCTTGTTCCTGGTGGTAATTATGATTCGGATGAAGATGAATATGATGATATTTATGATGATGAATATAATGAGTTTTATGGAGACCCTGATGTTTTGGCGGAAATCCTTGCTGGTCTTCAACCTAAGAAGAGGAATTTTAAGGTGGGAAAGGGGCGCAAACGATGTTAAGTTCCTATTTTTCTTCTTTTTTGTTAGTTATTTGAGTTTAGGAGCTTATTTTATGAGTTTCTAGTAATTTTTTGATGTTATTTTTTCTCCCCTTTGGTTTATGGGGGTGGGGAGGCCTTGAGCCTCCCACTTTGTAATTCTTGTAATTACGTTTTTTTAAGTTCTATTAAGTTTCCAAATGTAATTTATTATCGTTTTAAATAGGTTTTAGGAGTTTTTTAGGGGTTTCTCTGATCCATTTTCTCCTTCACCTATCTTGGAAATATCTTTTTTATCATTATATTTTCTTGACTTAGCAAAAAAAATAAATTGTAATTACGTTTTTTTGCTTTCATAAACCATTTTGACCTAGCAAAAAAAAAAAGCCTTAGAACATATTAATTGTAATTACAATACATTTTTCAAACTTTTTCTGTTAAAGATGAGTTTATCTAGTTTACAATTTAGTCTCAGAAATCAATTTCCGACTTATAACGAAATGTGTAGACTGTTTTGAGTTAACGTATATAAAATTAAACATTTTTATGAACTCTTTCTTTTTATGTTGGCTTTGTCTTTCTATTTGATTCAAGATAGATGAAATTTGTTAGGATTTGGATTAGTTCTGCATGGTCTTTCATCTTTCTTCTATTGTGAAATTTGACTTCCTTCATATTTTCTTGAATCAACATACATAGAAATGCAATTTTTAGTAGACGTATTGCCTTAGAACATATTAATTGTAATTACAATACATTTTTCAAACTTTTGTTAAAGATGAGTTTATCTAGTTTACAATTCAGTCTCAGAAATCAATCTCAGATGTATAACGAAGTGTGTAGACCTTTTTGAATTAACGTATATTAAATTCAACATTTTTATGAACTCTTTCTTTTTGTGTTGGCTTTGTCTTTCTATGTGATTCAAGATAGATGAAATTTGTTAGGATTTGGATTAGTTCTGCTTGGTCTTTCAACCTTCTTCTATTGTGAAATTTGACTTCCTTCATATTTTCTTGAATCAACGTAAATAGAAATGCAATTTTTACTAGATGTATTGCCTTAGAACATATTAATTGTGATTACAATACGTTTTTCAAACTTTTTCTGTTAAATTTGAGTTTATCTAGTTTACAATTTAGTCTCAGAAATCAATTTCCGACTTATAACGAAGTGTGTAGACTTTTTTGAGTTAACGTATATAAAATTAAACATTTTTATGAACTCTTTCTTTTTATGTTTGCTTTGTCTTTCTATTTGATTCAAGATAGATGAAATTTGTTAGGATTTGGATTAGTTCTGCATGGTCTTTCATCTTTCTTCTATTGTGAAATTGGACTTCCTTCATATTTTCTTGAATCAACGTACATAGAAATGCAAGTTTTACTAGACGTATTGCCTTAGAACATATTAATTGTAATTACAATACATTTTTCAAACTTTTTTTGTTAAAGATGAGTTTAGCTAGTATACAATTTAGTCTCAGAAATCAATTTCAGATGTATAACGAAGTGTGTAGACCTTTTTGAATTAACGTATATTAAATTCAACATTTTTATGAACTCTTTCTTTTTGTGTTGGCTTTGTCTTTCTATGTGATTCAAGATAGATGAAATTTGTTAGGATTTGGATTAGTTCTGCTTGGTCTTTCAACCTTCTTCTATTGTGAAATTTGACTTCCTTCATATTTTCTTGAATCAACGTACATAGAAATGCAATTTTTACTAGATGTATTGCCTTAGAACATATTAATTGTGATTACAATACGTTTTTCAAACTTTTTCTGTTAAATTTGAGTTTATCTAGTTTACAATTTAGTCTCAGAAATCAATTTCCGACTTATAACGAAGTGTGTAGACTTTTTTGAGTTAATTATAAAAGATTCGACATTTTTATGAACCCTTTCTTTTTGTGTTGGCTTTGTCTTTCTATTTGATTCAAGATAGATGGAATTTGTTAGGATTTGGATTAGTTCTGCATGGTCTTTCATCCTTCTTCTATTGTGAAATTTGACTTCCTTCATATTTTTTTGAATCAACGTACATAGAAATGCAATTTTTAGTAGACGTAATGCCTTAGAACATTTTATTTGTGATTACAATACATTTTTCAAACTTTTTCAGTTAAAGATGAGTTTATCTAGTTTATTTAGTCTCAGAAATCAATTTCCGACTTATAACGAAGTGTGTAGACTTTTTTGAGTTAACGTATATTAAATTCAACATTTTTATGAACTCTTTCTTTTTGTGTTGGCTTTGCCTTTCTATTTGATTCAAGATAGATGAAATTTGTTAGGATTTGGATTAGTTTTGCATGCTCTTTCATCCTTATTCTATTGTGAAATTTGACTTCCTTCATATTTTCTTGAATCAACGTACATAGAAATGCAATTTTTACTATATGTATTGGTTTAGAACTTATTAATTGTAATTACAATACAGTTTTCAAACTTTTTTTTGTTAAAGATGAGTTTATCTAGTTTACAATTTAGTCTCAGAAATCAATTTCCGACTTATAATGAAATATGTAGACTTTTTTGAGTTAACGTATATAAAATTCAACATTTTTATGAACTCTTTCTTTTTGTGTTGGCTTTGTCTTTCTATTTGATTCAAGATAGATGAAATTTGTTAGGATTTGGATTAGTTCTGCATGGTCTTTCATCCTTCTTCTATTGTGAAATTTGACTTCCTTCATATTTTCTTGAATCAACGTACATAGAAATGCAATTTTTAGTAGACGTAATGCCTTAGAACATATTATTTGTGATTACAATACATTTTTCAAACTTTTTCAGTTAAAGATGAGTTTATCTAGTTTACAATTTAGTCTCAGAAATCAATTTCCGACTTATAACGAAGTGTGTAGACTTTTTTAAGTTAACGTATATTAAATTCAACATTTTTACGAACTCTTTCTTTTTGTCTTAGCTTTGTCTTTCTATTTGATTCAAGATAGATGATTTTTTTTAGGATTTGGATTAGTTCTGCATGGTTTTTCATCCTTCTTCTATTGTGAAATTTGACTTCCTTCATATTTTCTTGAACCAACATACATAGAAATGCAATTTTTACTAGACGTATTGCCTTAGAACATATTAATTGTAATTACAATACGTTTTTTAAACTTTTTCTGTTAAAGATGAGTTTATCTAGTTTACAATTTAGTCTCAAAAATCAATTTCCGACGTATAACGAAGTGTGTAGACTTTTTTGAGTTAACGTATATTAAATTCAACATTTTTATGAACTCTTTCTTTTTGTGTTGGCTTTGTCTTTCTATTTGATTCAAGATAGATGAAATTTTTTAGGATTTGGATTAGTTCTGCATGGTCTTTCATCCTTTTTCTATTGTGAAATTTGACTTCCTTCATATTTTCTTGAAGCAACGTACATAGAAATGCAATTTTTACCAGACGTATTGCATAAGAACATATTAATTATAATTACAATACATTTTTCAAACTTTTTTTTGTGAAAGATGAGTTTATCTAGTTTACAATTTAGTCTCAGAAATCAACTTCCGATTTATAACGAAGTGTGTAGACTATTTTGAGTTAACGTATATAAAATTCAACATATTTATGAACTCTTTATTTTTGTATTGGCTTTGCCTTTCTATCTGATTCAAGATAGATGAAATTTGTTAGGATTTGGATTAGTTCTGCTTGGTCTTTCAACCTTCTTCTTTTGTGAAATTTGACTTCCTTCATATTTTCTTGAATCAACATACATAGAAATGCAATTTTTACTAGACGTATTGCCTTAGAACATATTAATTGTAATTACAATACATTTTTTAAACTTTTTCATTTAAAGATGAGTTTATCTAGTTTACAATTTAGTCTCAGAAATCAATTTCCGACGTATAACGAAGTGTGTAGACTTTTTTGAGTTAACGTATATTAAATTCAACATTTTTATGAACTCTTTCTTTTTGTGTTGGCTTTGTCTTTCTATTTGATTCAAGAGAGATGAAATTTGTTAGGATTTGGATTAGTTCTGCATGGTCTTTAATCCTTCTTCTATTGTGAATTTTGACTTTCTTCATATTTTCTTGAATCAACGTGCATAGAAATTAAATTTTTATTAGAGGTATTACCTTAGAACATATTAATTGTAATTACAATATATTTTTCAAACTTTTTCTGTTAAAGATGAATTTATCTAGTATACAATTTTGTCTCAGAATTCAACTTCCGACTTATAAAGAAGTGTGTAGACTATTTTGAGTTAACGTATATAAAATTCAACATATTTATGAACTCTTTATTTTTTTATTGGCTTTGTGTTTCTATCTGATTCAAGATAGATGAAGTTTGTTAGGATTTGGATTAGTTCTGCTTGGTCTTTCAACCTTCTTCTATTGTGAAATTCGACTTCCTTCATATTTTCTTGAATCAACGTACATAGAAATGCAATTTATGCAATTTTTACTAGATGTATTGCCTTAAAACATATTAATTGTGATTACAATACATTTTTCAAACTTTTTCTGTTAAATTTGAGTTTATCTAGTTTACAATTTAGTCTCAGAAATCAATTTCCGACTTATAACGAAGTGTGTAGACTTTTTTGAGTTAATTATATAAGATTCAACATTTTTATGAACTCTTTGTTTTTGTGTTGGCTTTGTCTTTCTATTTGATTCAAGATAGATGAAATTTGTTAGGATTTGGATTAGTTCTGCATGGTCTTTCATCCTTCTTCTATTATGAAATTTGACTTCATTCATATTTTCTTGAATCAACGTACATAGAAATGCAATTTTTAGTAGACGTAATGCCTTAGAACATTTTATTTGTGATTACAATACATTTTTCAAACTTTTTCAGTTAAAGATGAGTTTATCGAGTTTACAATTTAGTCTCAGAAATCAATTTCCGACTTATAACGAAGTGTGTAAACTTTTTTGAGTTAACGTATATTAAATTCAACAGTTTTAAGAACTCTTTCTTTTTGTGTTAGCTTTGTCTTTCTATTTGATTCAAGATAGATGAAATTTGTTAGGATTTGGATTAGTTCTGCATGGTCTTTCATCCTTCTTCTATTGTGAAATTTGACTTCCTTCATATTTTCTTGAATCAACGCACATAGAAATGCAATTTTTACTAAACGTATTGCCTTGGAAAATATTAATTGTAATTACAATTTTCAAACTTTTTCTGTTAAAGATGAGTTTATCTAGTTTACAATTTAGTATCAGAAATAAATTTCTGACTTATAACAAAGTGTGTAGACTTTTTTGAGTTAACGTTAAATTCAACATTTTTATGAACTCTTTCTTTTTGTGTTGGCTTTGTATTTCTATTTGATTCAAGATAGATGAAATTTGTTAGGATTTGGATTAGTTCTGCATGGTCTTTCATCCTTCTTCTATTGGTGAAGTTTGAATTCCTTCATATTTTCTTGAATCAACGTACATAGAAATGCAATTTATAGTAGACCGAATGCCTTAGAACATTTTATTTGTGATTACAATACATTTTTCAAACTTTTTCAGTTAAAGATGAGTTTATCTAGTTTACAATTTAGTCTCAGAAATCAATTTCCGACTTATAACGAAGTGTGTAGAGTTTTTTGAGTTAACGTATATTATATTCAATATTTTATGAACTCTTTCTTTTTGTGTTCGCTTTGTCATTCTATTTGATTCAAGATAGATGAAATTTCTTATGATTTGGATTAGTTCTGCATGGTCTTTCATCCTTCTTCTATTGTGAAATTTGACTTCCTTAATATTTTCTTGAATCAACGTACATAGAAATGCAATTTTTAGTAGACATAATGCCTTAGAACATATTATTTGTGATTACTATACATTTTTCAAACTTTTTTTTGTTAAAGATGAGTTTATCTAGTTTACAATTTAGTCTCAGAAATCAATTGCCGACTTATAACGAAGTGTGTCGACTTTTTTGAGTTAACGTATATTAAATTCAACATTTTTATGAACTCTTTCTTTTTGTGTTAGCTTTGTCTTTCTATTTGATTCAATATAGATGAAATTTGTTAGGATTTGGATTAGTTCTGCATGGTCTTTCATCCTTCTTCTTTTGTGAAATTTGACTTCCTTCATATTTTCTTGAATCAACATAAATAGAAATGCAATTTTTACTAGACGTATTGCCTTAGAACATATTAATTGTAATTATACATTTTGCAAACTTTTTATGTTAAAGATGAGTTTATATAGTTTACAATTTAGTCTCAGAATTCAATTTCTGACTTATAACAAAGTGTGTAGACTTTTTTGAGTTAACGTATATTAAATTCAACATTTTTATGAACTCTTTCTTTTTGTGTTGGCTTTGTCTTTCTATTTGATTCAAGATAGATGAAATTTGTTAGGATTTGGATTGGTTATGCATGGTCTTTCATCCTTCTTCTATTATGAAATTTGACTTCATTCATATTTTCTTGAATCAACGTACATAGAAATGCTATTTTTAGTAGACGTAATGCCTTAAAACATTTTATTTGTGATTACAATACATTTTTCAAACTCTTTCAGTTAATGATGAGTTTATCGAGTTTACAATTTAGTCTCAGAAATCAATTTCAGACTTATAACGAAGTGTGTAGACTTTTTTGAGTTAACATATATTAAATTCAACATTTTTAAGAACTCTTTCTTTTTGTGTTCACTTTGTCTTTCTATTTGATTCAAGATAAATGAAATTTGTTAGGATTTGGATTAGTTCTGCATGGTCTTTCATCCTTCTTCTATTGTGAAATTTGACTTCCTTCATATTTTCTTGAATCAACGCACATAGAAATGCAATTTTTACTAAACGTATTGCCTTAGAAAATATTAATTGTAATTACAATACATTTTTCAAACTTTTTCAGTTAAAGATGAGTTTATCTAGTTTACAATTTAGTCTCAGAAATCAATTTCCGACTTATAACGAAGTGTGTAGACTTTTTTGAGTTAACGTATATTAAATTCAACATTTTTAAGAACTCTTTCTTTTTGTGTTGGCTTTGTCTTTCTATTTGATTCAAGATAGCTGAAATTTTTTAGGATTTGGATTAGTTCTGCATGGTCTTTCATCCTTCTTCTATTATGAAATTTGACTACATTCATATTTTCTTGAATCAACGTACATAGAAATGCAATTTTTAGTAGACGTAATGCCTTAGAACATATTATTTGTGATTACAATACATTTTTCAAACTTTTTCAGTTAATGATGAGTTTATCGAGTTTACAATTCAGTCTCAGAAATCAATTTCAGACTTATAACGAAGTGTGTAGACTTTTTTGAGTTAACGTATATTAAATTCAACATTTTTAAGAACTCTTTCTTTTTGTGTTTGCTTTGTCTTTCTATTTGATTCAAGATAGATGAAATTTGTTAGGATTTGGGTTAGTTCTGCATGGTCTTTCATCTTTCTTCTATTGTGAAATTTGACTTCCTTCATATTTTCTTGAATCAACGTACATAGAAATGCAAGTTTTACTAGACGTATTGCCTTAGAACATATTAATTGTAATTACAATACATTTTTCAAACTTTTTTTGTTAAAGATGAGTTTAGCTAGTATACAATTTAGTCTCAGAAATCAATTTCAGATGTATAACGAAGTGTGTAGACCTTTTTGAATTAACGTATATTAAATTCAACATATTTTATGAACTCTTTCTTTTTGTGTTGGCTTTGTCTTTCTATGTGATTCAAGATAGATGAAATTTGTTAGGATTTGGATTAGTTCTGCTTGGTCTTTCAACCTTCTTCTATTGTGAAATTTGACTTCCTTCATATTTTCTTGAATCAACGTACATAGAAATGCAATTTTTACTAGATGTATTGCCTTAGAACATATTAATTGTGATTACAATACGTTTTTCAAACTTTTTCTGTTAAATTTGAGTTTATCTAGTTTACAATTTAGTCTCAGAAATCAATTTCCGACTTATAACGAAGTGTGTAGAATTTTTTGAGTTAATTATAAAAGATTCGACATTTTTATGAACCCTTTCTTTTTGTGTTGGCTTTGTCTTTCTATTTGATTCAAGAAAGATGAAATTTGTTAGGATTTGGATTAGTTCTGCATGGTCTTTCATCCTTCTTCTATTGTGAAATTTGACTTCCTTCATATTTTCTTGAATCAACGCACATAGAAATGCAATTTTTACTAGACGCATTGCCTTAGAAAATATTAATTGTAATTACAATACATTTTTCAAAATTTTTCTGTTAAAGATGAGTTTATCTAGCTTACAATTTAGTCTCAGAAATCAATTTCTGACTTATAACAAAGTGTGTAGACTTTTTTGAGTTAACGTATATAAAATTTAACATTTTTATGAACTCTTTGTTTTTGTGTTGGCTTTGTCTTTCCATTTGATTCAAGATAGATGAAATTTTTCATGATTTGGATTAGTTCTGCATGGTCTTTCATCCTTCTTCTATTGTGAAATTTGACTTCCTTCATATTTTCTTGATTCAACGTACATAGAAATGCAATTTTTACTAGACGTATTGCCTTAGAACATATTAATTGTAATTACAATACACTTTTCAAACTTTTTCTGTTAAAGACGAGTTTAGCTAGTATAGAATTTAGTCTCAGAAATCAATTTCAGATGTAAAACGAAGTGTGTAGACCTTTTTGAGTTAACGTATATAAAATTCAACATTTTTATGAACACTTTCTTTTTGTGTTGGCTTTGTCTTTCTATTTGATTCAAGACAGATGAAATTTGTCAGGATTTGGATTAGTTCTGCATGGTCTTTTATCCTTCTTCTATTGTGAAATTTGACTTCCTTCATATTTTCTTGAATCAACGTACATAGAAATGCAATTTTTAGTAGACGTAATGCCTTAGAACATTTTATTTGTGATTACAATACATTTTTCAAACTTTTTCAGTTAAAGATGAATTTATCTAGTATACAGTTTAGTCTCAGAAATCAACTTCCGACTTATAACAAAGTGTGTAGATTATTTTGAGTTAACGTATGTAAAATTCAACATATTTATGAACTCTTTATTTTTGTATTGGCTTTCTCTTTCTATCTGATTCAAGATAGATGAAATTTGTTTGGATTTGGATTAGTTCTGCTTGGTCTTTCAACCTTCTTCTATTGTGAAATTTGACTTCCTTCATATTTTCTTGAATCAACGTACATAGAAATGCAATTTTTACTAGATGTATTACCTTAGAACATATTACTTGTGATTTCAATACATTTTTCAAACTTTTTCTGTTAAATTTGAGTTTGTCTAGTTTACAATTTAGTCTCAGAAATCAATTTCCAACTTATAACTAAGTGTGTAGACTTTTTTGAGTTATTTATATAAGATTCAACATTTTTATGAACTCTTTCTTTTTGTGTTGGCTTTGTCTTTCTATTTGATTCAAGATAGATGAAATTTTTTAGGATTTGGATTAGTTCTGCATGGTCTTTCATCCTTCTTCTATTGTGAAATTTGACTTCCTTCATATTTTCTTGAATCAACGTACATATAAATGCAATTTTTAGTAGACGTAATGCCTTAGAACATTTTATTTGTGATTCCAATACATTTTTCAAACTTTTTCAGTTAAAAAGATGAATTTATCTAATATACAGTTTAGTCTCAGAAATCAACTTCCGACTTATAACGAAGTGTGTAGACAATTTTGAGTTAACGTATATAAAATTCAACATATTTATGAACTCTTTATTTTTGTATTGGCTTTGTCTTTCTATCTGATTCAAGATAGATGAAATTTGTTAGGATTTGGATTAGTTCTGCATGGTCTTTCATCCTTCTTCTATTGTGAAATTTGACTTCCTTCATATTTTCTTGAATCAACGCACATAGAAATGCAATTTTTACTGACGTATTGCCTTAGAACATATTAATTGTGATTTCAATATATTTTTCAAACTTTTTCTGTTAAATTTGAGTTTATCTAGTTTACAATTTAGTCTCAGAAATCAATTTCCGACTTATAACGAAGTGTGTAGACTTTTTTGAGTTAATTATATAAGATTCAACATTTTTATGAACTCTTTCTTTTTGTGTTGGCTTTGTCTTTCTATTTGATTCAAGATAGATGAAATTTGTTAGGATTTGGATTAGTTCTGCATGGTCTTTCATCCTTCTTCTATTGTGAAATTTGACTTCCTTCATATTTTCTTGAATCAACGTACATAGAAATGCAAATTTTAGTAGACGTAATGCCTTAGAACATTTTATTTGTGATTACAATACATTTTTCAAACTTTTTCAGTTAAAGATGAGTTTATCTAGTTTAAAATTTAGTCTCAGAAATCAATTTCCGACTTATAACGAAGTATGTAGACTTTTTTGAGTTAACGTACATTAAATTCAACATTTTTATGAACTCTTTCTTTTTGTGTTGGCTTTGTCTTTCTGTTTGATTCAAGATAGATGAAATTTGTTAGGATTTGGATTAGTTTTGCATGGTCTTTCATCCTTCTTCTATTGTGAAATTTGACTTCCTTCATATTTTCTTGAATCAACGTACATAGAAATGCAATTTTTACTATACGTATTGCTTTAGAACTTATTAATTGTAATTTCAATACATTTTTTAAACTTTTTTTGTTAAAGATGAGTTTATCTAGTTTACAATTTAGTCTCAGAAATCAATTTCTGACTTATAACGAAGTGTGTAGACTTTTTTGAGTTAACGTATATTAAATTCAACATTTTTATGAACTCTTTCTTTTTGTGTTGGCTTTGTCTTTCTGTTTGATTCAAGATAGATGAAATTTGTTAGGATTTGGATTAGTTCTGCATGGTCTTTCATCCTTCTTCTATTGTGAAATTTGACTTCCTTCATATTTTCTTGAATCAACGTTCATAGAAATGCAATTTTTACTATACGTATTGCTTTAGAACTTATTAATTGTAATTACAATACATTTTTTAAACTTTTTTTGTTAATGATGAGTTTATCTAGTTTACAATTTAGTCTCAGAAATCAATTCTGACTTATAACGAAGTGTGTAGACTGTTTTGAGTTAACGTATATTAAATTTAACATTTTTATGAACTCTTTCTTTTTGTGTTGGCTTTGTCTTTCTATTTGATTCAAGATAGATGAAATTTGTTAGGATTTGGATTAGTTCTGCATGGTCTTTCATCCTTCTTCTATTGTGAAAGGTTTATATGGTTCAATTCGTTTTGAACATTCCTTTAGAGAGGCAAACTTTGCAGCTGATGCTATGGCAAAACGTGGTTGCTTGTTAGAGGATGGGGTTGGTTTTCACTTTGAAGGTCGGCCAGTTTTCTTAAGTTCAATTGAATCTCCAAATGTAATTTAATATCGTTTTAAATAGGTTTTAGGAGTTTTTGGGGTCACTCTGATCTCTTTTCTCCTATTTCTATCTTGTAAATATCTTTTTTATCAATATAATTTTTTGACTTAGCTAAAAAAAAAAAAATTCTATTGTGAAATTTGACTTCCTTCATATTTTCTTGAATCAACACACATAGAAATGCAATTTTTACTAGGCGTATTGCCTTAGAACATATTAATTGTAATTACAATACATTTTTCAAACTTTTTCAGTTTAAGATGAATTTATCTAATATACAGTTTAGTCTCAGAAATCAACTTCCGACTTATAACGAAGTGTGTAGACTAATTTGAGTTAACGTATATAAAATTCAACATATTTATGAACTCTTTATTTTTGTATTGGCTTTGTCTTTCTATCTGATTCAAGATAGATGAAATTTTTTAGGATTTGGATTAGTTCTGCATGGTCTTTCATCGTTCTTCTATTGTGAAATTTGACTTCCTTCATATTTTCTTGAATCAACGCACATAGAAATGCAATTTTTACTAGACGTATTGCCTTAGAACATATTAATTGTGATTTCAATATATTTTTCAAACTTTTTCTGTTAAATTTGAGTTTATCTAGTTTACAATTTAGTCTCAGAAATCAATTTCCGACTTATAACGAAGTGTGTAGACTTTTTTGAGTTAATTATATAAGATTCAACATTTTTATGAACTCTTTCTTTTTGTGTTGGCTTTGTCTTTATATTTGATTCAAGATAGATGAAATTTGTTAGGATTTGGATTAGTTCTGCATGGTCTTTCATCCTTCTTCTATTGTGAAATTTGACTTCCTTCATATTTTCTTGAATCAACGTACATAGAAATGCAATTTTTAGTAGACGTAATGCCTTAGAACATTTTATTTGTGATTACAATACATTTTTCAAACTTTTTCAGTTAAAGATGAGTTTATCTAGTTTACAATTTAGTCTCAGAAATCAATTCCGACTTATAACGAAGTGTGTAGACTTTTTTGAGTTAACGTACATTAAATTCAACATTTTTATGAACTCTTTATTTTTGTGTTGGCTTTGTCTTTCTATTTGATTCAAGATAGATGAAATTTGTTAGGATTTGGATTAGTTTTGCATGTTCTTTCATCCTTCTTCTATTGTGAAATTTGACTTCCTTCATATTTTCTTGAATCAACGTACATAGAAATGCAATTTTTACTATACGTATTGCTTTAGAACTTATTAATTGTAACTACAATACATTTTTTAAACTTTTTTTGTTAAAGATGAGTTTATCTAGTTTACAATTTAGTCTCAGAAATCAATTTCTGACTTATAACGAAGTGTGTAGACTTTTTTGAGTTAACGTATATTAAATTCAACATTTTTATGAACTCTTTCTTTTTGTGTTGGCTTTGTCTTTCTATTTGATTCAAGATAGATGAAATTTGTTAGGATTTGGATTAGTTCTGCATGGTCTTTCATCCTTCTTCTATTGTGAAATTTGACTTCCTTCATATTTTCTTGAATCAACGTACATAGAAATGCAATTTTTACTATACGTATTGCTTTAGAACTTATTAATTGTAATTACAATACATTTTTTAAACATTTTTTGTTAATGATGAGTTTATCTAATTTACAATTTAGTCTCAAAAATCAATTTCTGACTTATAACGAAGTGTGTAAACTGTTTTGAGTTAACGTATATTAAATTTAACATTTTTATGAACTCTTTCTTTTTGTGTTGGCTTTGTCTTTCTATTTGATTCAAGATAGATTAAATTTGTTAGGATTTGGATTAGTTCTGCTTGGTCTTTCATCCTTCTTCTATTGTGAAAGGTTTATATGGTTCAATTCGTTTTGAACATTCCTTTAGAGAGGCAAACTTTGCAGCTGATGCTATGGCAAAACGTGGTTGCTTGTTAGAGGATGGGGTTGGTTTTCACTTTGAAGGTCGGCCAGTTTTCTTAAGTTCAATTGAATCTCCAAATGTAATTTAATATCGTTTTAAATAGGTTTTAGGAGTTTTTTGGGTCACTCTGATCTCTTTTCTCTTATTTCTATCTTGTAAATATCTTTTTTATCAATATAATTTTTTGACTTAGCTAAAAAAAAAAAAAAAATTCTATTGTGAAATTTGACTTCCTTCATATTTTCTTGAATCAACGCACATAGAAATGCAATTTTTACTAGACGTATTGCCTTAGAACATATTAATTGTAATTACAATACATTTTTCAAACTTTTTTCTGTTAAAGATGAGTTTATCCAGTATACAATTTAGTCTCAGAAATCAACTTCCGACTTATAACGAAGTGTGTAGACTATTTTGAGTTAACGTATATAAAATTCAACATATTTATGAACTCTTTATTTTTGTATTGGCTTTGTCTTTCTATCTGATTCAAGATAGATGAAATTTGTTAGGATTTGGATTAGTTCTGCTTGGTCTTTCAACCTTCTTCTATAGTGAAATTTGACTTCCTTCATATTTTCTTGAATCAACGTACATAGAAATGCAATTTTTACTAGATGTATAGCTTTTTTTTTTTGCTAAGTTTACTAGATGTATAGCCTTAGAACATATTAATTGTGATTACAATACATTTTTCAAACTTTTTCTGTTAAAATTTGAGTTTATCTAGTTTACAATTTAGTCTCAGAAATCAATTTCCGACTTATAAAGAAGTGTGTAGACTTTTTTCAGTTAATTATATAAGATTCAACGTTTTTATGAACTCTTTCTTTTTGTGTTGGCTCTGTCTTTCTATTTGATTCAAGATAGATGAAATTTGTTAGGATTTGGATTAGTTGTGCATGGTCTTTCATCCTTCTTCTATTGTGAAATTTGACTTCCTTCATATTTTCTTGAATCAACGCACATAGAAATGCAATTTTTACTAGGCGTATTGCCTTAGAACATATTAATTGTAATTACAATACATTTTTCAAACCTTTTCTGTTAAAGATGAGTTTATCCAGTATACAATTTAGTCTCAGAAATCAACTTCCGACTTATAACGAAGTGTGTAGACTATTTTGAGTTAACGTATATAAAATTCAACATATTTATGAACTCTTTATTTTTGTATTGGCTTTGTCTTTCTATCTGATTCAAGATAGATGAAATTTGTTAGGATTTGGATTAGTTCTGCTTGGTCTTTCAACCTTCTTCTATAGTGAAATTTGACTTCCTTCATATTTTCTTGAATCAACGTACATAGAAATGCAATTTTTACTAGATGTATAGCCTTAGAACATATTAATTGTGATTACGATACATTTTTCAAACTTTTTCTGTTAAAATTTGAGTTTATCTAGTTTACAATTGAGTCTCAGAAATCAATTTCCGACTTATAACGAAGTGTGTAGACTTTTTTGAGTTAATTATATAAGATTCAACGTTTTTATGAACTCTTTATTTTTGTGTTGGCTTTGTCTTTCTATTTGATTCAAGATAGATGAAATTTGTTAGGATTTGGATTAGTTCTGCATGGTCTTTCATCCTTCTTCTATTGTGAAATTTGATTTCCTTCATATTTTCTTGAATCAACGCACATAGAAATGCAATTTTTACTAGGCGTATTGCCTTAGAACATATTAATTGTAATTACAATACATTTTTCAAACTTTTTCAGTTAAAGATGAGTTTATCCAGTATACAATTTAGTCTCAGAAATCAACTTCCGACTTATAACGAAGTGTGTAGACTATTTTGAGTTAATGTATATAAAATTCAACATATTTATGAACTCTTTATTTTTGTATTGGCTTTGTCTTTCTATCTGATTCAAGATAGATGAAATTTGTTAGGATTTGGATTAGTTCTGCTTGGTCTTTCAACCTTCTTCTATAGTGAAATTTGACTTCCTTCATATTTTCTTGAATCAACGTACATAGAAATGCAATTTTTACTAGATGTATAGCTTTTTTTTTTGCTAAGTTTACTAGATGTATAGCCTTAGAACATATTAATTGTGATTACAATTCCTTTTTTAAATTTTTCTGTTAAAATTTGAGTTTATCTAGTTTACAATTTAGTCTCAGAAATCAATTTCCGACTTATAACGAAGTGTGTAGACTTTTTTGAGTTAATTATATAAGATTCAACGTTTTTATGAACTCTTTCTTTTTGTGTTGGCTTTGTCTTTCTTTTTGATTCAAGATAGATTAAATTTTTTAGGATTTGGATTATTTCTACATGGTCTTTCCTCCTTCTTTTATTGTGAAATTTGACTTCCTTCATATTTCTTGAATCAGCGTACATAGAAATGCAATTTTTACTAGACGTATTGCCTTAGAAAATATTAATTGTAATTACAATACATTTTTCAAACTTTTTTTTGTTAAAGATGAGTTTATCTAGTTTACAATTTAGTCTCAGAAATCAATTTCATATGTATAACGAAGTGTGTAGACCTTTTTGAGTTAACGTATATAAAATTCAACATTTTTATGAACTCTTTATTTTTGTGTTGGCTTTGTCTTTCTATTTGATTCAAGATAGATGAAATTTGTTAGGATTTGGATTAGTTCTGCATCAAATCATATAGTTGCGCCTTCTAAGATTGTTACATATGCAGATAGACTCAAGGGTAGGAAAGAGCTTCCTAAAACCTCCGTGGATCTTTCTTCTCTGCCAATCCCTACTTTGAAAGATGGAAAACCTTCTATTGAGATTCCTAATGAGTTATATCTGGAAGGATGTGCGTTATGGAAGTTTAGTCTTATTGGAAGGTTAGACTTCAAAGAACTTAGCTTTTCTGACGCTAAAAAAACCTAGAACTTCAATGGCAGCTGGGTGAAGGTCGGGTTCACTTTGTTCCGTTGAATAGGGGTTTCTTTATCATCAAGTTATTGTCGCAGGAGGATAAAGTGAGGATATTACAGGCTGAACAATGGGTTGTTGCTCAACAGAAACTAAATCTGATGGAATGGTTTCCTAGTTTTGATGCTGACAAACAAAGATCTTCGCGTTCCACAGTTTGGGTCAAGTTTCCTGGGCTTCCAATGGAATTCTGGATTGAAAAAACTTTACTTGCAATGGGGAAAACTCTAGGATCTCCTATTGTGGTTGATAAAAGAACGTTGGCGCATGAGTATGGACACTTTGCTTCGGTCCTCATTGATATTGATTTTGCTGAACTCAAATTTGACGATATTAATGTCACTGTGGGAGAACGTGAGTTTTGTCAACCTTTTGAGATCCTTAAAAGACCTAAATTCTGTTCTAAGTGCAGCATTATTGGGCATTCAGATGGGGAATGTAGGAAGAAAACAAGAGGTGAAGATCTCAAAGCTCCGCAAGGTGCTGCTGAGTCGCACCAGGCTATTTTGTCAGATAACAAGCAACAGCATCATGAGAACAATGCTGGTGCGGAATGGAAAGAAGCTAGGCGTAGGAAAAAGGGAAAGACAGCTCCGTCTATTCCTTTTGTGCCTGAAAAGATTACTCACGTTGGTGAAGATACTTCAAATATTGTGGCTGATAATGTTTTGTGCATCAGTGACGTTGTTGAGTTGGAACAACAGTTGCAGGATAGTTTAACTCAATCGGAAGTTGTTTTGCGTATGACATCTGCTGAGGTTGAAAAACAGAAGCAAGCCATTCTTACGCATTCAGTATTAGCTAGTAAAGCTAGGTCGTTGAGCACCTCAAGATTGAATGCTAAGGCAGGGGGAATGTTGAATTGGCAAGAACTAAACTTCCTCCTCCTGCTAGGATTGATATTTCATCCTCGTCCACACCTTTGTGTAATGCGCTTGAAGAAACTTCAGAGTTTGGCTCTAACAACAAGTTTAACATCCTAAGTGACAAGGCTGGCAATGATGTTTTGGTTTTCAGTAAACTTGGTTAGCTTACTAAACAAGCTAAGAGGCAGCGGATTATAGATATGAAAAACAAATTGAATGCGTTAACTGATCAGGATTCCTTGTCAGACTCGGATGAGGCATTGGTATTCGTGCTTGTAAGGAATCAGTTCCTAAATCCTCCTCAAACTCGGTTAAGCAATTGAAGCTAAATAATAAACTCCAACCCAGAGTTTAATTACGCGGGTTCTGTTTTTGGAATATCAATGGTGTTGCGCGTACAACAACACATTCTAAGCTTAGGGAGCTGATTAGAGATTTCCATCCTGAAGTTTTTGGCCTTGCTGAACCAAAAGTGGCGTGCTCAACAAATTTTGGGAGGAGGCTAATTTCTGAAGGTTATTCTTCGTTTATTATTAATAATTCTGCTAATTCTGGTATTGCAAATCTTTGGGTTTGTTATAAGGATGGGCTTCATGTTTCTGTAGTTAATTCTAGTAAACAAGCTATTACTATTGCGGTTGATGGTGTGTATATCTCTTTTGTCCATGCTAGCTACATTCAAACTACTAGGCGCAGGCTTTGGCAGCAACTAGTTATGCAAGATACAATTACACCTTGGCTTGTCATAGGTGATTTTAATTGTATTTTGCGTTTGAATGAGAAGAAAGGTGGCTTGGAAATAAGATCGTCTGTTATTGATGAGTTCAGTGATTGGATGGATGATAATGATCTTTTTGAATCGGATTCCTTGGGCAGCAAATTCACTTGGTGTAATAGGCAATCTGGTACTAGGCGTATTGTTAGTAAGTTGGATCGTGCAATTATTAATGCGGCTTGGCTTGCTAAATTTGAGAATTGGCGGAGTAAAGCTCTTCCTAGGGAAGTTTCCGACCATTCTACTCTTCTTGGGTATCCTTTTTCTGTTCCTAGGCCTTGTCGAGCTCCTTTTCGTGTTCAAAAGATGTGGTTTTTACATGGGGATTTTCTCCGGATGGTCAATGAGAGTTGAACTTTGTCTGTTCATGGTTCTCCTGATTTTATTTTCTCTTATAAATTGAAGCGGCTGAAGATCGCAATAAAGGATTGGAATCTGAGGATTTTTGGTAATGTGAATTCTCGTTTGAAGCAAGACCAACTTCGTTTTGAGATAGCAGCTCTTATTTCAGATGAGGATCCTAGTAATACTGCTAAACTAAATGCAATGAAGGATGCTATGAAGACTTTATGTGATACTCGTTTGCAACAGTTAACTATGCTCAAGCAAAAGTCTAGGAACAAATGGTTGGTGGAGGGTTCAAGTAATTCCAGTTTCTTTCATAATAGCATTAGAATTAGAAAAAGTTCTAATACTATTTCGGAACTTGTTGATATGAATGGGACTTGTTTGACAAATTATGAGCAGCTCCGTAATCATGTAGTTCAGTTCTATGAAGATAAGTTCAATGGACAAGATCCGGTGATAGAAGGTGATTTATTTGATTTTGAGAATGCTTCAATTTATGTTGAGGAGAGCAACGCCATGGATATGATTCCATCCCCGGAAGAAATTAAGCAAGCTGTTTTTGATCTGAGTGCGGATAGTGCCCCAGGGTCGGATGGTTTCTCTAGTTGTTTCTATCGTCATTGTTGGGATATTATTCATGATGATTTAACCAAGGCCATTATTCATTGCTGGAATGCAGGTAGGATTCCAAATGGTGTTAATTCATCTTTTATCATCTTGCTGGCTAAGGTAAGGGGTGCTAATACTCTTCGAAATTTCAGACCAATTGGTCTTAGTAATTTTTTCTTCAAAATTTTTACTAAGATCCTAGCTACTAGACTTAGTACAGTTTTGGATAAGCTTGTGTCTGAAGAACAGGTAGCCTTCATGAAAGGGAGAAATATTCATGAGAATATTAGCTTGGCGTCGGAGATGGTTAATGAGTTGCATTATAAACGCAAGGATGGCAATATAGGCCTTAAACTTGATATTTCTCAAGCTTTTGACACGGTAAATTGGGCTTTTGTGCTAGAAGTTTTCCGTAAGTATGGTTTTTCTGAAAATTGGTGTGCTTGGATTTTTAATATCTTGCATTCTGCTAGAATTTCTGTCATTTTGAATGGTAGTCCGGAAGGTTACTTCAGAATTAACAGAGGTTTGCGTCAAGGTGATCCCCTCTCCACTTTGATTTTTGTCTTGATTGAGGATGTTCTAAGCAGAAATATTACGAAGATTTTTCGTGATAAAAAGATGACGCCCATGGTAACTAGAGGTGGTATTTCTCCTACTCACCTTTTCTTTGCTGATGACATAATGATTTTTTGTAAAGGTAATTCCAAAAGTCTTCACAATCTTGTAGACTTGTTGGGAAGATATCAGCGTGCTTCAGGTCAGACTGTTTGTCGCCAAAAGAGTAAGATTTATTATGGTGGTGGTTCTTCGAGTTGGTGTAATTATATTGCATCTTATTTGGGGATGAGTGTAGCTACTTTTCCAGACCGCTATTTGGGAGTTCAAATTATGCCAGGTATTGTTCGATATAGCCATATTAGCAATGTTGTTGAAAAGCTTAGAAATCAGCTTGCGGTTGGAGAGGGAGGTTATTATCTTTTCATGATCGCATTGTTCTTGTTAAATCAGTTATTTCCAGTTATTATATTCATAATATGGCTATTTATAAGTGGCCTCGTAAGTTTATTCTTCAATTTGAGAGGGCTATCCGTAACTTTATTTGGTCTGGTGATTCGAACATTAATCGTGTGGTGGTAGTGGCTTATGATAAAATCTGTTGCCCTTTTGAGGAGGGGGGTCTCGGACTAACTCGTATGGACACTATGAACAAAGCTCTTATTATGAAACTATGGTGGAAGATTCGTACTTCTACAAAGAAGTGGGCTCTTTTCCTGAAGGCAAAATTATTTGATCGTAAGGGTTGTATTAAGCATTATGGGGTTAAATCTTCTATTTTTCCTGGTTTAAGGAGTGTGTATAATTGTGTGGAAAAGAATACTAAGGTCTTAATTGGTGATGGTAGAGATACTTCTCTTTATTATGACATTTGGTTTGATAAGACTAGTATTGCTGAAGTGCTAAATGATTATTCTCTAGATGCAACAGCAAGAGTTAGTGATATTTTAAAGGATGGCCTTTGGGATATTCCTGAAATTCACTTGCAATTCTTGATTGCCGCTGGCCTAGAGTTGAATAGGATGCCAATTCCTATGGGTGGAGCTGATGTTAGGGTATGGATGCCGGAGTTGAAGGGTGAGTTCAGCGTTAAGTCTGCAACTGAGTTGATTCGGCATAAGTATTCTCGGCTAGAAGGTACGCAACTTTTGTGGAGAAAAGAAGTTCATCCTGTTCTTGCTGCTCAAAACTGGAAATTCTTACGTGGAGCATGTGCTACGTATGACCTTATTAGGCGCAGGTTCAAGATCTCTCTTGCTAACAAATGCTGCCTGTGTGGTGTTCAAGAGGAAACTCTTACTCATGTGTTATATGAGTGTTGCTTTGCTACAAGGGCCTGGAATTGGCTAGCTGATGTGTTCAAATTACAACCTAATGCTAACCTTATTGTTTCTTTTAAAGCAGCAAAAGGAAGGAGTCATATTGTCCGTGATCTGTGGCTTATTGCCAACCTTGTTCTTAGGTCGGAGCTATGGCAGTTGCGGAACAAGGCTGTTTTCGAGGATAAAAAGCCTAATTGGAGTATCTTTCATAAGCGCGTTCTGAAGTTGATTCAAGATTATTCAATTCGGATCAAGGGTCATATGAACAATAGTGCTGATGATGTTGTTCTTCTGAACTATTTTAGAGTTCAGCACCATAGTGTGAAGTGGCATCAACCTGTGGCTTGTTTTTGGTTACCGCCTGAGGCTAATGAATTAAAATTTGTTGTGATGGAGCGGAGAGAGGTAACCCAGGCGTTGCGGGTGCAGGTGTAGTAGCTAGGGATGAGCAATGTTCAGTTCTTGGTGCTATGAGTATTGGGCTAGGAGTCACGACGAATTATTTAGCAGAATTGTATGGCATTATTGTTGGTTTGGAGTGGGTTTTTTTTTTGCTAAGTCAAGAAATTATAATGATAAAAAAGTTATTTACAAGATAGGTGAAGGAGAAAAGGGACCCCTAAAAAACTCCTAAAACCTATTTAAAACGATAATAAATTACATTTGGAAACTCAATAGAACTTAAAAAAACTGGTCGACCTTCAAAGTGAAAACCAACCCCGTCCTCTAGTAAACAACCACGCTTTGCCATTGCATCAGCTGCAAAATTTGCCTCTCTAAAAGAATGTTCAAAACGAATTGAACCATATAAACCTTTAACTTCCATCCATCTTTGCCTAGCAAACCAAGGAACGTTATCTTCTTCCAAAGCTTTCAACACACTTGTAGAATCTGATCTAATAACAATGCAAGCATATTCCCACTGAACTGCCCACTCCATACCCACAATAATACCATACAATTCAGCCAAATAATTAGAAGTAACTCCCAAACCAATACACATTGCACCTACCACTTCACAATGTGCATTCCTTGCAACAACACCAGCTCCCGCCACCCCAGGATTACCTCTTGAGGCGCCATCCGTGCACAAAAGCAATTCATTATCATTAGGTGGAAACCAAAAACACTCCTTGGGATTAGTAAACTTCACCTTTCTATGCCGAAGGCTAAAAAACTCCAGAATTCTCAAGTCATCCATAGAATTATGCATATAACTCTTCATACGAACTAAATAATCTTGCATCAAACTAAAAACACGTTTTTGAAATAAAGACCAACAAGGGTTCTTCTTTTCATACACTTTTTTGTTCCTAGTGAACCATAATTCTGAACGCACAACCAAATTCACTACCAACCACAAATCCTTAACAATACCACTATGGTTTTTTGCCTTTTGGTAAGAAGTAATGATATCATAATTAGGTTTAATTTTGAAAATACCTTCAATCCACTCCCAAGTTTGACGTGCAAAATTACAGCTCCAAAGAATATGTTGGAGAGACTCCTCCTCAATCTGACACACACTACATTTAGATGCAAGTTGAATTTTAAATCTGCTATGTACCTTATCAAGAGTAGCACACGCACCACGAATAAACTTCCAGTTCTGAGCCGCCAATGAAGGATGCACCATCCTCTTCCATAACAACCCCGCCTCCTTCAAAATAGGATATTTCTTCCTAATCAACTCCCTAGCTGACTTGACAGAAAATTTACCTTGTAAATCAGGCATCCAAAAACGCCTATCCACTCCCATATGAATTTTTGGTAAATCATGTTGCACCACACCAGCACTTAAAAGGAGTTGCGAATGAACTCCATGAATCTGCCAATCACCTTGCACAATAATATCACAAACACGAGCTGATCTGTCTAAATCCATGCGATTTAAAACACTAGCTAAGGTTGTATTTCCATACCATATATCAAATAATAAAGAAGTATCCCTACCGTCACCAATAAAACACTTCGTGTTGTCCACCATCTCCTTATGAACCCAACGAAGACCAGGAAGAATAGAAGATTTCACCCCTGCCATCTTAATACGACCATCCCTACAAGTGAATTTGGCTTCCAAAAACCTCGCCCACCTCTTTCGAGAAGATTTTATAGCCCACCACAATTTCATCAGCAAAGCTTTATTCATAGTCCTTAGGCTAGTGATCCCAAGACCACCTTCCTTTAAAGAACTACAAATCTTATCAAAACCAACTACAAAAGCTCTAGAAAGATTAGAATCACCCGACCACAGAAAATTACGAATCACACGCTCACATTGAAGAGTGAATTTTACCGGCCATTTGTACACAGCCATGTTATGAATAGAATAACTCGAAAGAACATTCTTAACAAGCACAACCCTATCTTGAAAAGATAACATCTTACCTTTCAGAACCGAAAGTTGATCCCTCAACTTATCAACAACGTTGCTGATGTGACTATACTTAACCATCCCCGGCATCACCTTAACTCCCAAATATCTATCAGGAAAGTTAGAAATTTCCATACCTAAGAAAGTTGCAATGGTCTGGCGCCTACTCAAAGTCCCACCACCGAAGTAGATCTTGCTCTTCTCCCTACAAACCCTCTGACCAGAAGCTTGTTGGTAATTCTCCAAAAGTTTCACCAGATTCTTCACACTCTTCATATTTCCCTTGCAAAAAATCATAATATCATCAGCAAAAAATAAATGAGTAGGAGCAATACCCTTACGTTTTACCATATAAGACATATCCTTATTCTGAAAGAGTTTAGTGATGTTGCGGCTAAGCACATCCTCAATCAAAACAAAAATAAGAGGAGATAGAGGATCCCCCTGCCGTAAACCCCTATTAATCTTGAAATAACCCTCCGGACTACCATTAAGAAGAATAGAAATACGTGCCGAATCCAGAATTTTCCAAATCCAAGAGCACCAATCTTCAGAAAAACCATACCTTCTAAAAACCTCAAGAACAAAAGGCCAGCTCACCGTATCAAAATCCTGAGAGATATCAAGCTTCAAACCCAAATTACCATCCTTCCTTTTGATGTGCAATTCATTCACCATCTCAGAAGCTAAACTAATATTCTCATGGATATTCCTTCCCTTCATGAAAGCCACTTGCTCTTCAGACACCAACTTTCCCAACACCCTACCAAGCCTAGTAGCCAAAATTTTAGTAAAAGTCTTAAAAAAGAAATTACTTAAACCAATCGGCTTAAAGTTCTTCAACCTAGCAGCTCCCCTAACCTTTGCAAGCAAAAGAATAAGACTAGAACTAACACCATTAGGAACGGTTTTAGAAGACCAGCAATAAGTAACCGCTAAAATCAGATCCCTTTGAATAATCTCCCAACAATCCGAGAAACCATCTGGACCTGGCACACTATCAGCTACCAAATCAAAAACCGCCTGTTTAATCTCATCACAAGTAGGAATAGCATCCAACATATGCGACTCTTCCACAATAATAAAATCATGATCATAATCAAAAAGAGTTTCACTTACCTGACCATCCTCACCATTGAATTTAGCCTGATAGTAAGAAACCACATGAGCACTAAGATGAATCGGATCAGTAATAGTACTCCCATCTTCAGCAACAAGCTCCGAGATTGTATTAGCACTTCTACGAATTTTAATAGAGTTGTGAAAGAAATAAGTGTTACTAGAACCCTCCAACAACCACTGATTTCTAGATTTTTGCTTTAACATTATATGTTGCTGCCTTTGAATATCTTGAACCTCAACAAGAGCATCCTTCATATTATTAAGTTTGGAAACATCAAACGGATCTTCATCAGAATTTCTACTAGCTACCTCAAACTTAAGCATTGCTTGCTTTAGTCTAGCATTGACATTACCAAAAACCATTTGATTCCATAACTTAATTTCCTCCTTCAACCGCTTCAATTTGAAAGGAAAGATAAAACCATGATTACCATACACCGGCGCCATCCAAGATAACTCCACCATCTTCAAAAAATCCGGATGAGAAAACCACATCTTCTGTATACGAAAAGGAGCACGTCTAGGCCTAGGATCACAAAAAGGAAAACCAATAAGAGTCGAATGGTCAGAAACTTCCCTAGGAAGAGATTTACACCGCCAATTCGAAAACTTAGACAGCCAAGGTTCATTAATAATAGCACGATCCAACTTACTAATAATTCTACCAACACCAGTCTGACCATTTGTCCAAGTAAACTTAGACACCAACGAATCTGCTTCAAACAAGTTATTATCTTCCATCCAATCAGAAAACTCATTAATACAAGAGAGACGAGTTGTCCTACCCCCTTTCTTTTCATCTTGACGAAGAACACAATTGAAATCACCCATAACCAACCAAGGAGTAGTTACGTCAACCGCTTCAAGTTGACTCCAAATCCTCCTACGAAAAACTTGAATATAACTAGCATGAACAAAAGAGATAAGAACCCCCTCAGTTTTAACCGTAATGGCCTGTCTAGACATATTAATCACCACCGGCTCCTCAATACAATCATCCCAAAGAATCCACAAATTACCCAAAGAACTAGAAGTAGAATTATGAATTACCTTTTTATTATAACCAGCCAAATTTAATCTTATCATTACATTGTCAGTGCAACAAATCTTAGGCTCAGCAATACAAAGTACTACCGGTTTGTATTCATGCACCAATTTACGTAACTTACTACCCGCTTCCACCTTCGCCACCCCATTAATATTCCAATATAGAACTCTCATCAGGAAACACTCTTCTTTTTATTATGAATAGCTTGTGGAATCCTGCTAGGAATCCTACTTTGTAAAACAGGAGAGACACCCTTCCTAACTCGGCTTCCCAAAGCATTCACTTCAGAATCCGAATCTGATTTGGAATCATTAAAACGTTGTTGAGAAGAACTAGAGCTTGTAATCAAAACCCGGCTTGGTTATCTACTTTTCTTTGGCATATCCACTGGTATTTCCGCCCACTTAACACCCTTAACACCTGATGAAGCTTTCTCAGGCGTCAACTCTTCATCCGAACTACCTCCAGAAGTGTTTTCTGCCGCATCCGAACCCCCTCCAGAAAAGTGTTCAACATCATCATTATCCACACCCAACTCATCATTCAAAACATTGAACTTATTAGGAGAAACCACGATAGAAGTTTCAGCAACAGCTCTGTAGCTTGAGATATCCTCAATATTATCAACCACCATGTCTTGCAAAGACTTATTACCAGCCTCAACCGGCGTAAAAGAAGAACTCGCCTCATTCCTGTCACTAGAGTGATTAGTTCTTGCCAATTCACCACTCTTAGTTGACTTAGATGAGGTTGCAATTTCAACCATTGACAACCCAATAACCGAACTCTTTTGCAATGCTAACGCCTTCTTAGCCTTCTCAAAAGCTTCAGACGCTGCATGAAGATTGGCTTCAGTATTCGCTAAATCATTCTCTAGATGAAGAGTTTGCTCCAAACCACCAGCACTCTCCACTAAACCAGCTTCAACCACCCCATTCACCACAGCTCCACCGTGCCCTATAGCAAGAGCATCATCCACATTACCACCAGCACCGTTAACAACATCATGAACCACAATAGCACCATCGTTTACACCACCTACAGCAGCGCCAACACCTACAGCAACAGCGTTTACACCACCTACAGCAGCGCCAACACCTACAGCAACAGCGTTTGTACCACCAGCAACAGCCACGGTTGCGTCAGCTCCATCACCCTTACGGTTTCTCCTATTACGCACATTCTGCCACTCCCCTTTTGCATCAGCCTTAGAAATTTTCTCATCATTCTTTGATTGTCTTCTACATTCAACATCATTGTGACCAATTATGCAGCAATTCATACAGAATTTAGGTGATTTTGGGATATCCAAGTATTTCCAAAACGTTCTCCCCCCAGCTGTAATCTTAATTCTACTTGGAATGTGTTTTGCAAAATCCACATCTACCAAAACTGAAGCAAAGTTTCCATACCCTAAAATTTTTCCCATAGATAACAAGTTCTTCTCAGTCCATAGTTCTGCATGTAAACCAGGAAAGTGAACCCATACGTTTGCATGGGAAGTTTTTTGACGATCAGGATCAAAACCTGGGTACCAATCCATTAACTTGAGTTCATGTTGTTGAACAAACCACTTTGTACGTCTAATTCTCTCCTTAGTTTCCTCATCTTGTAGCATAATAACAAAGAAACCTTTTCCCATAGTCATAACCTAACAGAATTAGGATTAATCTTCCATTGAGATATTAAAAGAGTTTTTGCCTCAAAGAACTTCAGCCCCGTGAAGTTTAGTCATGCAATGAAACTGTGTTGAAAGGGTTTACAACCCTCTTCATAGTAATCCGCGGGTATAACAAGGGATGGTTCTCCATCAATCAGAGTAGGATTAGGTAAACTAGTAATATCAATTCCTGTTGGTTTTAGGGTTTGTTTTCCCCTTACCTTGTCCGCAAAGGATTGGTGTTGCTGAATCCGTGATGAACTAGGATTGTTTTCTACCATATTGAATCCGTGTTGAACAATGAAACCTACGTGAAAAAAATTCTAAACCCTTGTGTTTTCGCCAGAGTTTCTCTCTCCTCTCATGTTTTCCCTTTGGGTTCACATTTGGGAATTCAATTGAACTTAAGAAAACTGGGCGACCTTCAAAATGAATACCAACCCCATCCTCTAATAAACAACCACGCTTTTCCATGGTATCAGCTGCAAAATTTGCCTCTCTAAAGGAATGTTCAAAACGAATTGAACCATATAAACCTTTAACTTCCATCCATCTTTGCCTAGCAAACCAAGGAACGTTATCTTCTTCCAAAGCCTTCAACACACTTGTAGAATCTGATCTAATAACAATGCAATCATATCCCCACTGAACTGCCCACTCCATACCCACAATAATACCATACAATTCAGCCAAATAATTAGAAGTAACTCCCGAGCCAATACACATAGCACCAACCATTTCACAATTTTCATTCCTTGCAACAACACCAGCTCCCGCCACCCCTGGATTACCTCTTGAGGCGCCATCCGTGCACAAAAGCAATTCATTAGCATTAGGAGGAAACCAAAAACACTCCTTAGGATCAGTAAACTTCACCTTTCTATTTATTTATTTTTTGCTAGGTCAAAAAGGTTTATTATGCAAAAAAACGTAATTACAAGAATTACAAAATTGGAGCACACTTCTCCATACCCCCATAAACCAAAGGGGACTAAATAACGATTAAGAAATAACAAAAGCCATAACCACATAAAAGAAAAACTAAAAGAAACTACCTATATCTATAGCCAACTCCTTTCAATTTACTTCTGCTGCTACCAACTCTATACGATTTGCTCTTAGAAAAAATTCCATCCATAATATCCGTATCAAAAGCATAATTACCCAAGACATCCTCATCTTCATCCTCATAAAACTCTCCGTCTTCATCCTCAGATGCAAAGTTACCAGGGACAAGCTTAATAGGAGATAACTTACTAGGAGATTTTCTTTCCATTTGCTCCCTCTTTTCTACCAACCCCGCTTGAATTTCCGTGTTAGAGCTCGGAGACTCCTCAATAGACTTGCTAGGGGAAGATTCCAAACTTGAATCAGGTTGTAGAGAACGCTTTGCTATAATCTTAGCAGCCTGTTTGGCAACATTCCTAGCTTTTTTCCTTGCTAAAATGCCAGCATCAACCTCACCCCAACTTTTAGATCCCATACTAACATCTGAGTCACTAGATTCCAGTTGTTCCTCCTCCTCCTCCTCCTCAATAATAACCTTATCAAGGCCTAACTCAGATGCTAGAACGCCAAATTTATTTTCAACCACAACTTCAGTTTGCATCAACTCATCCGAAAAAGGAGTATAATCATTCTCAAAAGGAGTAAAAGAGAAAGTACCTTTGTTAGGGGATTTCTTTCCTTTCACTTCAGTCCATTCTTCTTTAGAAAAACTCTGTGCAGCCATGTCTTCATGATTTTTACGTAAAGCTCTATTTTCTTAGCTGCAATATTATTTTTACAATGAATAAACTTCATCTGAGCCTCAAGCAACTCAACAGAAGATTGAGCAAGCCCCTTTTCCAATTGATTTTCTTCATCAATAACGTCAGTAGGGGTGCTTTTTAACACGGACTGGATACCAACAGTTTCACGAGCAGCTGTACGTGCATTATCTTCAGTTTCACGAGACCCAACAGTTTCAATAGGATTTGGTTTGCTCACGGATTGTATTCCAGATTCAGCCACAGAGTTTGGTTTGTTCAAGACTCTTGTCTGGGTTTCCAACTCAGACACGGACTGAACTTTAGAGTTTTGGTCGGACTGAAATTGAGTATTTGTTGCCCCTTGCGTTTTTGCATGTTCTGCATGAGCAGATTGTGAACGTACAGCAACCATATTATCCTCCATATTAACCTGATTCAAAGACTTCTCCTCCTCCGCATTAGGTTTAGCTAATTTTGCTTGCCAAACTTGGATTGTAGGTTTATGAACAATCTGTTTTTCCTTACCAGCAGTCTTCATGTTGTTCTTCCTTTTGCATTCATCATCAACATGCCCAATAATATTGCAAGATAAACAGAATTTAGGTGAATTTGGTATATCAACATATTGCCAAAAATTTTTACCTCCAGCAGTGATAGAGATGCGCTCAGGAATATGCTTTGCAAAGTCTATATCCACCAAAACAGCTGCGAAATGACCATATTCCAGATTTAGGGTTCTTTGATCCACCACAATGGGTGTTCCAAGGATTTTCCCAATAGAAAGTAATGATCTCTCAGTCCATATCTCAATAGGGAGACCAATAAAACGTACCCAAACAGCAGCATGGGACGTTCTTTGTTTATCAGGATTAAAACCTGGATACCAATCAATCAACCTCAGAATTTGTTGATTGACAAACCACTTTTCAGCACGTATCTTCTCCTTGTCCAAATCTGAAGATAACATAATAACAAAGAATCCTTTGCTCATAGGTATAAACTTACACCTATTCTTAAGTTTCCATTGATTTTCAAGGATTTTTTGAACCTCAACAAACTTTAAACCTGTAGCATCCAGCCTAGCTATGAAGCTATATTGAAATGGTTTGCACCCTTCCTGATAATAATCATTAGGAATGACAAGAGCTGGCTCACCTTCAACAAGAGTAGGGTTTGGTAACAAAGAAATATCAACTGAAGTTGGGTTTAGGGTTTTACGTTCCCTAATTTTTTCAGCAAAAGAAACTGGTTTATCATGATTCTGATTTGAGTTACTAGGAATATTAACTGAAGAATGAATCATCATGAATCAACGTATTGATTCTGATAATCCAAAAACCTAAAACTTGAAACCCTAAACGTGAAAAAATTTGGTTTTCCAAAATCGCCAAAAAGAGAAAAAAACGGACATTCTCTTTCCTACCCTAATTCAAATTTTAAAAGGATTTCATTTCTTCACCTTTCTATGCCGAACTCGAAAAAACTCCAGAATCTCAAGTCTTCCAAAGAATTATGCATAAAACTCTTCATTCGAACTGAATATTCTTGCATCAAATTAAAAACACGTTTTTGAAATAAAGACCAACAAGAATTCTTCTTTTCATACACTTTTTTGTTTCTAGTGAACCATAATTCTGAACGCACAACCAAATTCACTACCAACCACAAATCCTTAACAATACCACTATGATTTTTTGCCTCTTGGTAAGAAGTAATAATACCATAATGAGGTTTAATTTTGAAAATACCTTCAATCCACTCCCAAGCTCTTTGCGCAAAATTACAGCTCCAAAGAACATGTTGGAGAGACTCTTCCTCAATCTGACACACACTACATTTAGATGCAAGTTGAAATTTGAATCTGCTGCGTACCTTATCAAGAGTTGCACACGCACCACGAATAAACTTCCAGTTCTGAGCCGCCAATGAAGGATGCACCACCCTCTTCCATAACAGCCACGCCTCCCTCAAAATAGGATATTTCTTCCTTATCAACTCCCTTGCTGCCTTGACAGAAAATTTACCTTGTAAATCAGGCATCCAAATACGCCTATCCACTCCATATGAATTTTTGGTAAATCTTGTTGCACCACACCAGCACTTAAGATGAGCTGCAAATGAACTCCTTGAATCTGCCAATCACCTTGCACAATAATATCACATACACGAGCTGATCTGTCTAAGTCCGTGCGATTTAAAACACTAGCTAAGGTTGTATTTCCATACCAAATATCAAAGAATAAAGAAGTATCCCTACTGTCACCAATAAAACACTTCGTGTTATTCACCATCTCCTTATGAACCCAACAAAGACCAGGAAGAATAGAAGATTTCACCCCCGTCATCTTAATACGACCATCCCTACAAGTGAATTTGGATTCCAAAAACCGATCCCACCTCTTACGAGAAGATTTTATAGACCACCACAATTTCATCAGCAAAGCTTTATTCATAGTCCTTAGGTTAGTGATCCCAAGACCACCTTCCTTTAAAGGACTACAAATCTTATCGAAACCTACTACAAAAGCTCTAGTAAGGTTAGAATCACCCGACCACAGAAAATTACGAATCACACGCTCACATTGAAGAGTGAATTTTACCGGCCATTTGTACACAGCCATGTTATGAATGGAATAGCTCGAAAGAACATTCTTAACAAGCACAACTCTATCTTGAAAAGATAACATCTTACCTTTCAGAACCGAAAGTTGATCCTTCAACTTATCAACAACGTTGCTGATGTGACTATACTTTATAACTCCCGGCATCACCTTAACTCCCAAATACCTATCAGGAAAGTTAGAAATTGCCATACCCAAGAAGGTAGCAATGGTCCGGCGCCTACTCAAAGTCCCACCACCAAAGTAAATCTTGCTCTTCTCCATACAAACCCTTTGACCTGAGGCTTGCTGGTAACTCTCCAAAATTTTCACCAAATTCTTCACACTCTTCATATTTCCCTTGCAAAAAATCATAATATCATCAGCAAAGAATAAATGAGTTGGAGCAATACCCTTACACTTTACCATATAAGACATATCCTTAATCTGAAAGAGTTTAGTGATGTTGCGGCTAAGCACATCCTCAATCAAAACAAAAATAAGAGGAGAAAGAGGATCTCCCTGCCGTAAACCCCTATTAATCTTGAAGTAACCCTCCGGACTACCATTAAGAAGAATAGAAATACGCGCCGATTCCAGAATTTTCCAAATCCAAGAGCACCAATCTTCAGAAAAAGCATACCTTCTAAAAACTTCAAGAACAAAAGACCAGCTCACAGTATCAAAAGCCAGATAGATATCAAGCTTCAATCCCAAATTACCGTCCTTCCTTTTGATGTGCAATTCATTCACCATCTCAGAAGCTAAACTAATATTCTCATGAATATTCCTTCATATTTTCTTGAATCAACGTACATAGAAATGAATTTTTTATTAGAGGTATTACCTTAGAACATATTAATTGTAATTACAATATATTTTTAAAATTTTTTCTGTTAAAGATGAATTTATCCAGTATACAATTTAGTCTCAGAAATCAACTTCCAACTTATAATGAAGTGTATAGACTATTTTGAGTTAACGTATATAAAATTCAACATATTTATGAACTCTTTATTTTTGTATTGGCTTTGTCTTTCTATCTGATTCAAGATAGATGAAATTTGTTAGGATTTGGATTAGTTAAGCTTGGTCTTTCAACCTTCTTCTATAGTGAAATTTGACTTCCTTCATATATTCTTGAATCAACTTACATAGAAATGCAATTTTTACTAGATGTATAGCCTTCGCACATATTAATTGTGATTACAATACATTTTTCTAACTTTTTCTGTTAAAATTTGAGTTTATCTAGTTTACAATTTAGTCTCAGAAATCAATTTCCGACTTATAACGAAGTGTGTAGACTTTTTTGAGTTAATTATATAAGATTCAACGTTTTTATGAACTCTTTCTTTTTGTGTTGGCTTTGTCTTTATATTTGATTCAAGATAGATGAAATTTGTTAGGATTTGGATTAGTTCTGCATGGTCTTTCATCCTTCTTCTACTGTGAAATTTGACTTCCTTCATATTTTCTTGAATCAACGTACATAAAAATGCAATTTTTACTAGACGTATTTCCTTAGAACATATTAATTGTAATTACACTTAATTTTTCAAACTTTTTCTGTTAAAGATGAGTTTATCTAGTTTACAATTTAGTCTCAGAAATCAATTTCTGACTTATAACGAAATGTGTAGACTTATTTGAGTTAACGTATATAAAATTCAACATTTTTATGAACTCTTTCTTTTTGTGTTGGCTTTGTCTTTCTATTTGATTCAAGATAGATGAAATTTGTTAGGATTTGGATTATTTCTGCATGGTCTTTCATCCTTCTTCTATTGTGAAATTTGACTTCCTTCATATTTTCTTGAATCAACGTACATAAAAATGCAATTTTTACTAGACGTATTGCCTTAGAATATATTAATTGTAATTACACTTAATTTTTCAAACTTTTTCTGTTAAAGATGAGTTTATCTAGTTTACAATTTAGTCTCAGAAATCAATTTCCGACTTATAACGAAATGTGTAGACTTATTTTTTTTTTTGTATATAAAATTCAACATTTTTATGAACTCTTTCTTTTTGTGTTGGCTTTGTCTTTCTATTTGATTCAAGAAAGATGAAATTCGTTAGTATTTGGATTAGTTCTGCATGGTCTTTCATCCTTCTTCTATTGTGAAATTTGACTTCCTTCATATTTTCAAGAATCAACGCACATAGAAATGCAATTTTTACTAAACGTATTGCCTTAGAAAATATTAATTGTAATTACAATGCATTTTTCAAACTTTTTCTGTTAAAGATGAGTTTATCTAGTTTACAATTTAGTCTCAGAAATCAATTTCTGACTTATAACAAAGTGTGTAGACTTTTTTGAGTTAACATATATTAAATTCAACATTTTTATGAACTCTTTCTTTTTATGTTGGCTTTGTCTTTCTATTTGATTCAAGATAGATGAAATTTGTTAGGATTTGGATTAGTTCTGCATGGTCTTTCATCCTTCTTCTATTGTGAAATTTGACTTCCTTCATATTTTCTTGAATCAACGCACATAGAAATGCAATTTTTACTAAACGTATTGCCTTAAAAAATATTAATCGTAATTACAATGCATTTTTCAAACTTTTTCTGTTAAAGATGAGTTTATTTAGTTTACAATTTAGTCTCAGAAATCAATTTCTGACTTATAATAAAGTGTGTAGACTTTTATGAGTTAACGTATATTAAATTCAACATTTTTATGAACTCTTTCTTTTTGTGTTGGTTTGTCTTTCTATTTGATTCAAGATAGATGAAATTTGTTAGGATTTGGATTAGTTCTACATGGTCTTTCATCCTTCTTCTATTGTGAAATTTGACTTCCTTCATATTTTCTTGAATCAAAGTACATAGAAATGCAATTTTTAGTAGACGTAATGCCTTTGAACATTTTATTTGTGATTGCAATACATTTTTCAAACTTTTTCAGTTAAAGATGAGTTTATCTAGTTATACAATTTAGTCTCAGAAATCAATTTACGACTTATAACGAAATGTGTAGACTTTTTTGAGTTAACGTGTATAAAATTCAACATTTTTATGAACTCTTTCTTTTTGTGTTGGTTTGTCTTTCTATTTGATTCAAGATAGATGAAATTTGTTAGGATTTGGATTAGTTCTACATGGTCTTTCATCCTTCTTCTATTGTGAAATTTGACTTCCTTCATATTTTCTTGAATCAAAGTACATAGAAATGCAATTTTTAGTAGACGTAATGCCTTTGAACATTTTATTTGTGATTGCAATACATTTTT
>NW_020647971.1:85802-101049 GCF_003573695.1 Papaver somniferum
GAAGTGTGTAGACTTTTTTGAGTTAATATATATTAAATTCAACATTTTTATGAACTCTTTCTTTTTGTGTTGGCTTTGTCTTTCTATTTGATTCAAGATAGATGAAATTTGTTAGGATTTGGATTAGTTCTGCATGGTCTTTCATCCTTTTTCTATTGTGAAATTTGACTTCCTTCATATTTTCTTGAATCAACGTACATAGAAATGCAATTTTTAGTAGACGTAACGCCTTAGAACATATAATTTGTGATTACAATACATTTTTCAAACTTTTTCAGTTAAAGATGAGTTTATCTAGTTTACAATTTAGTCTCAGAAATCAATTTCCGACTTTTAACGAAGTGTGTAGACTTTTTGAGTTAACGTATATTAAATTCAACATTTTTATGAACTCTTTCTTTTTGTGTTGGCTTTGTCTTTATATTTGATTCAAGATAGATGAAATTTGTTAGGATTTGGATTAATTCTGCATGGTCTTTCATCCTTCTTCTATTGTGAAATTTGACTTCCTTCATATTTTCTTGAATCAACGCACATAGAAATGCAATTTTTACTAAACGTATTGCCTTAGAAAATATTAATTGTAATTACAATGCATTTTTCAAACTTTTTCTGTTAAAGATGAGTTTATTTAGTTTACAATTTAGTCTCATAAATCAATTTCTGACTTATAACAAAGTGTGTAGACTTTTATGAGTTAACGTATATTAAATTCAACATTTTTATGAACTCTTTCTTTTTGTGTTGGTTTGTCTTTCTATTTGATTCAAGATAGATGAAATTTGTTAGGATTTGGATTAGTTCTGCATGGTCTTTCATCCTTCTTCTATTGTGAAATTTGACTTCCTTCATATTTTCTTGAATCAAAGTACATAGAAATGCAATTTTTAGTAGACGTAATGCCTTTGAACATTTTATTTGTGATTACAATACAGTTTTCAAACTTTTTCAGTTAAAGATGAGTTTATCTAATTATACAATTAAGTCTCAGAAATCAATTTACAACTTATAACGAAATGTGTAGACTTTTTTGAGTTAACGTGTATAAAATTCAACATTTTTATGAACTCTTTCTTTTTGTGTTGGCTTTGTCTTTCTATTTGATTCAAAATAGATGAAATTTGTCAGGATTTGGATTAGTTCTGCATGGTCTTTCATCCTTCTTCTATTGTGAAATTGGACTTCCTTCATATTTTCTTGAATCAACGTACATGGAAATAAAATTTTTACTAGATGTATTGCCTTAGAACATATTAATTGTAATTACAATACATTTCATAAACTTTTTCTGTTAAAGTTAAGTTTATCTAGTTTACAATTTAGTCTTAGAAATCAATTTACGACTTATAACGAAATGTGTCAACTTTTTTGAGTTAACGTATATAAAATTCCACATTTTTATGAACTCTTTCTTTTTATGTTGGCTTTGTCTTTCTATTTGATTCAAGATAGATGAAATTTGTTAGGATTTGGATTAATTCTGCAGGGTCTTTCATCTTCTTCTATTGTGAAATTTGACTTCCTTCATATGTTGTTGAATCAACATACAAAGAAATGCAATTTTTACTAGACGTATTGCCTTACAACATATTAATTGTAATTACAATACCTTTTTCAAACTTTTTCTTTTAAAGATGAGTTTATCTAGTTTACAATTTAGTCTCAGAAATCAATTTTCGACTTATAACGAAATGTGTAGACTTTTTTGAGTTAACGTATATAAAATTCAACATTTTTATGAACTCTTTCTTTTTGTGTTGGCTTTGTCTTTCTATTTGATTCAAGATAGATGAAATTTGTTAGGATTTGGATTAGTTCTGCATGGTCTTTCATCCTTCTTCTATTGTGAAATTTGACTTCCTTCATATTTTCTTGAATCAACGTACATAGAAATACAATTTTTACTAGACGTATTGCCTTAGAACATATTAATTGTAATTACAGTACATTTTTCAAACATTTTCTGTTAAAGATGAGTTTATCTAGTTTACAATTTAGTCTCAGAAATCAATTTTCGACTTATAACGAAATGTGTAGACTTTTTTGAGTTAACGTATATAAAATTCAACATTTTTATGAACTCTTTCTTTTTGTGTTGGCTTTGTCTTTCTATTTGATTCAAGATAGATGAAATTTGTTAGGATTTGGATTAGTTCTGCATGGTCTTTCATCCTTCTTCTATTGTGAAATTTGACTTCCTTCATATTTTCTTGAATCAACGTACAACGAAATACAATTTATACTAGACGTATTTCCTTAGAACATATTAATTGTAATTACAATACATTTTTCAAACTTTTTCTGTTAAAGATGAGTTTCTCTAGTTTACAATTTAGTCTCAGAAATCAATTTTCGACTTATAACGAAATGTGTAGACTTTTTTGAGTTAATGTATATAAAATTCAACATTTTTATGAACTCTTTCTTTTTGTGTTGGCTTTGTCTTTCTATTTGATTCAAGATAGATGAAATTTGTTAGGATTTGGATTAGTTCTGCATGGTCTTTCATCCTTCTTCTATTGTGAAATTTGACTTCCTTCATATTTTCTTGAATCAACGTACATAAAAATGCAATTATTACTAGACGTATTGCCTTAGAACATATTAATTGTAATTACAGTTAATTTTTCAAACTTTTTCTGTTAAAGATGAGTTTATCTAGTTTACAATTTAGTCTCAGAAATCAATTTCCGACTTATAACGAAATGTGTAGACTTATTTTTTTTTGTATATAAAATTCAACATTTTTATGAACTCTTTCTTTTTGTGTTGGCTTTGTCTTTCTATTTGATTCAAGATAGATGAAATTTGTTAGGATTTGGATTAGTTTTGCATGGTCTTTCATCCTTCTTTTATTGTGAAATTTGACTTCCTTCATATTTTCTTGAATCAACGCACATAGAAATGCAATTTTTACTAAACGTATTGCCTTAGAAAATATTAATTGTAATTACAATGCATTTTTTAAACTTTTTCTGTTAAAGATGAGTTTATATAGTTTACAATTTAGTCTCAGAAATCAATTTCTGACTTATAACAAAGTGTGTAGACTTTTTTGACTTAACATATATTAAATTCAACATTTTTATGAACTCTTTCTTTTTGTGTTGGCTTTGTCTTTCTATTTGATTCAAGATAGATGAAATTTGTTAGGATTTGGATTATTTCTGCATGGTCTTTCATCTTTTTTCTATTGTGAAATTTGACTTCCTTCATATTTTCTTGAATCAACGTACATAGAAATGCAATTTTTAGTAGACGTAATGCCTTAGAACATTTTATTTGTGATTACAATACATTTTTCAAACTTTTTCAGTTAAAGATGAGTTTATCTAGTTTACAATTTAGTCTCAGAAATCAATTTCCGACTTATAACGAAGTGTGTAGACTTTTTTGAGTTAATATATATTAAATTCAACATTTTTATGAACTCTTTCTTTTTGTGTTGGCTTTGTCTTTCTATTTGATTCAAGATAGATGAAATTTGTTAGGATTTGGATTAGTTCTGCATGGTCTTTCATCCTTCTTCTATTGTGAAATTTGACTTCCTTCATATTTTCTTGAATCAACGTACATAAAAATGCAATTATTACTAGACGTATTGCCTTAGAACATATTAATTGTAATTACAGTTAATTTTTCAAACTTTTTCTGTTAAAGATGAGTTTATCTAGTTTACAATTTAGTCTCAGAAATCAATTTCCGACTTATAACGAAATGTGTAGACTTATTTTTTTTTGTATATAAAATTCAACATTTTTATGAACTCTTTCTTTTTGTGTTGGCTTTGTCTTTCTATTTGATTCAAGATAGATGAAATTTGTTAGGATTTGGATTAGTTTTGCATGGTCTTTCATCCTTCTTTTATTGTGAAATTTGACTTCCTTCATATTTTCTTGAATCAACGCACATAGAAATGCAATTTTTACTAAACGTATTGCCTTAGAAAATATTAATTTTAATTACAATGCATTTTTTAAACTTTTTCTGTTAAAGATGAGTTTATATAGTTTACAATTTAGTCTCAGAAATCAATTTCTGACTTATAACAAAGTGTGTAGACTTTTATGAGTTAACGTATATTAAATTCAACATTTTTATGAACTCTTTCTTTTTGTGTTGGTTTGTCTTTCTATTTGATTCAAGATAGATGAAATTTGTTAGGATTTGGATTAGTTCTGCATGGTCTTTCATCCTTCTTCTATTGTGAAATTTGACTTCCTTCATATTTTCTTGAATCAAAGTACATAGAAATGCAATTTTTACTAGACATATTGCCTTATAACATATTAATTGTAATTACAATACATTTTTCAAACTTTTTCTGTTAAAGATGAGTTTATCTAGTTTACAATTTAGTCTCAGAAATCAATTTCCGACTTATAACGAAATGTGTAGACTTTTTTGAGTTAACGTATATAAAATTCAACATTTTTATGAACTCTTTCTTTTTGTGTTGGATTTGTCTTTCTATTTGATTCAAGATAGATGAAATTTGTTAGGATTTGGATTAGTTCTACATGGTCTTTCATCCTTCTTCTATTGTGAAATTTGACTTCCTTCATATTTTGTTGAATCAACGTACATAGAAATGCAATTTTTAGTAGACGTAATGCCTTAGAACATATTATTTATGATTACAATACATTTTTCAAACTTTTTCAGTTAAAGATGAGTTTATCTAGTTTACAATTTAGTCTCAGAAATCAATTTCCGACTTATAACGAAGTGTGTAGACTTTTTTGAGTTAACGTATATTAAATTCAACATTTTTATGAACTCTTTCTTTTTGTGTTGGCTTTGTCTTTCTATTTGATTCAAGATAGATGAAATTTGTTAGGATTTGGATTAGTTCTGCATGGTATTTCATCCTTCTTCTATTGTGAAATTTGACTTGCTTCATATTTTATTGAATCAACGTACATAGAAATGCAATTTTTACTAGACGTATTGCCTTAGAACATATTAATTGTAATTACAATACATTTTTCAAACTTTTTCTGTTAAAGATGAGTTTATCTAGTTTACAATTTAGTCTCATAAATCAATTTCCGACTTATAACGAAATGTGTAGACTTTTTTGAGTTAACGTATATAAAATTCAACATTCTTATGAACTCTTTCTTTTTGTGTTGGCTTTGTTTTTCTATCTGATTCAAGATAGATGAAATTTGTTAGGATTTGGATTAGTTCTGCATGGTCTTTCATCCTTCTTCTATTGTGAAATTTGACTTCCTTCATATTTTCTTGAATCAACGTACATAGAAATGCAATTTTTAGTAGACGTAATGCCTTAGAACATATTATTTGTGATTACAATACATTTTTCAAACTTTTTCAGTTAAATATTAGTTTATCTAGTTTACGATTTAGTCTCAGAAATCAATTTCCGACTTATAACGAAGTGTGTAGACTATTTTGAGTTAACGTATATAAAATTCAACATATTTATGAACTCTTTATTTTTGTATTGGTTTTGTCTTTCTATCTGATTCAAGATAGATGAAATTCGTTAGGATTTGGATTAGTTTTGCTTGGTCTTTCAACCTTCTTCTATTGTGAAATTTGACTTCCTTCATATTTTCTTAAATCAACGTACATAGAAATGCAATTTTTAGTACACGTAATTCCATAGAACATATTATTTGTGATTACAATACATTTTTCAAACTTTTTCTTTTAAATTTGAGTTTATTTAGTTTACAATTTAGTCTCAAAAATCAATTTCCGACTTATAACGAAGTGTGTAGACTTTTTTGAGTTAACGTATATAAGATTCAACATTTTTATGAACTCTTTCTTTTTTGTTTCCTTTGTATTTCTATTTGATTCAAGATAGATGAAATTTGTTAGGATTTGGATTAGTTCTGCATGGTCTTTCATCCTTCTTCTATTGTGAAATTTGACTTCCTTCATATTTTCTTGAATCAACGTACATAGAAATGCAATTTTTAGTAGACCCTTAGAACATTTTATTTGTGATTACAATGCATTTTTCAAACTTTTTCTGTTAAATATGAGTTTATCTAGTTTACAATTTAGTCTCAGAAATCAATTTCGGACTTATAACAAAGTGTGTAAACTTTTTTGAGTTAACATATATTAAATTCAACATTTTTATAAACTCTTTCTTTTTGTGTTGGCTTTGTCTTTCTATTTGATTCAAGATAGATGAAATTTGTTAGGATTTGGATTAGTTCTGCATGGTCTTTCATCCTTCTTCTATTGTGAAATTTGACTTCCTTCATATTTTATTGAATCAACGTACATAGAAATGCAATTTTTAGTAGACGTAATGCCTTAGAACATTTTATTTGTGATTACAATACATTTTTCAAACTTTTTCAGTTAAAGATGAGTTTATCTAGTTTACAATTTAGTCTCAGAAATCAATTTCCGACTTATAACGAAGTGTGTAGACTTTTTTGAGTTAACGTATATTAAATTCAACATTTTTATGAACTCTTTCTTTTTGTGTTGGCTTTGTCTTTCTATTTGATTCAAGATAGATGAAATTTGTTAGGATTTGGATTAGTTTTGCATGGTCTTTCATCCTTCTTTTATTGTGAAATTTGACTTCCTTCATATTTTCTTGAATCAACGCACATAGAAATGCAATTTTTACTAAACGTATTGCCTTAGAAAATATTAATTTTAATTACAATGCATTTTTTAAACTTTTTCTGTTAAAGATGAGTTTATATAGTTTACAATTTAGTCTCAGAAATCAATTTCTGACTTATAACAAAGTGTGTAGACTTTTATGAGTTAACGTATATTAAATTCAACATTTTTATGAACTCTTTCTTTTTGTGTTGGTTTGTCTTTCTATTTGATTCAAGATAGATGAAATTTGTTAGGATTTGGATTAGTTCTGCATGGTCTTTCATCCTTCTTCTATTGTGAAATTTGACTTCCTTCATATTTTCTTGAATCAACGTACATAGAAATGCAATTTTTAGTAGACGTAATGCCTTAGAACATTTTATTTGTGATTACAATGCATTTTTCAAACTTTTTCTGTTAAATATGAGTTTATCTAGTTTACAATTTAGTCTCAGAAATCAATTTCGGACTTATAACAAAGTGTGTAAACTTTTTTGAGTTAACATATATTAAATTCAACATTTTTATGAACTCTTTCTTTTTGTATTGGTTTGTCTTTCTATTTGATTCAAGATAGATGAAATTTGTTAGAATTTGGATTAGTTCTGCATGGTCTTTCATCCTTCTTCTATTGTGAAATTTGACTTCCTTCATATTTTCTTGAATCAACGTACATAGAAATGCAATTTTTAGTAGACGTAATGCCTTAGAACATTTTATTTGTGCTTACAATACATTTTTCAAACTTTTTCAGTTAAAGATGAGTTTATCTAGTTTACAATTTAGTCTCAGAAATCAATTTCCGACTTATAACGAAGTGTATAGACTTTTTTGAGTTAATATATATTAAATTCAACATTTTTATGAACTCTTTCTTTTTGTGTTGGCTTTGTCTTTCTATCTGATTCAAGATAGATGAAATTTGTTAGGATTTGGATTAGTTCTGCATGGTCTTTTATCCTTCTTCTATTGTGAAATTTGACTTCCTTCATATTTTCTTGAATCAACGCACATAGAAATGCAATTTTTACTAGGCGTATTGCCTTAGAAAATATTAATTGTAATTACAATACATTTTGCAAACTTTTTCTGTTAAAGATGAGTTTATCTAGTTTAGAATTTAGTCTCAGAAATCAATTTCTGACTTATAACAAAGTGTGTAGACTTTTATGAGTTAACGTATATTAAATTCAACATTTTTATGAACTCTTTCTTTTTGTGTTGGCTTTGTCTTTCTATTTGATTCAAGATAGATGAAATTGGTTAGGATTTGGATTAGTTTTGCATGGTCTTCATCCTTCTTCTACTGTGAAATTTGACTTCCTTTATATTTTCTTGAATCAACGTATATAAAAATGTAATTTTTACTAGACTTATTGCCTTAGAAAATATTAATTGTAATTACAATACATTTTTCAAACTTTTTTTGTTAAAGATGAGTTTATCTAGTTTACAATTTAGTCTCAGAAATCAATTTCATATGTATAACGAAGTGTGTAGACCTTTTTGAGTTAACGTATATAAAATTCAACATTTTTATGAACTCTTTCTTTTTGTGTTGGCTTTGTCTTTCTATTTGATTCAAGATAGATGAAATTTGTTAGGTTTTGGATTAGTTCTGCATCAAATCATATAGTTGCGCCTTCTAAGATTGTTACATATGCAGATAGACTCAAGGGTAGGAAAGAGCTTCCTAAAACCTCTGTGGATCTTTCTTCTCTGCCAATCCCTACTTTGAAAGATGGAAAACCTTCTATTGAGATTCCTAATGAGTTATATCTGGAAGGATGTGCGTTATGGAAGTTTAGTCTTATTGGAAGGTTAGACTTCAAAGAACTTAGATTTTCTGACGCTAAAAAAACCTAGAATTTCAATGGCAGCTGGGTGAAGGCCGGGTTCACTTTGTTCCGTTGAATAGAGGTTTCTTCATCATCAAGTTATTGTCGCAGGAGGATAAAGTGAGGATATTACAGGCTGAACAATGGGTTGTTGCTCAACAGAAACTAAATCTGATGGAATGGTTTCCTAGTTTTGATGCTGACAAACAAAGATCTTCGCGTTCCACAGTTTGGGTCAAGTTTCCTGGGCTTCCAATGGAATTCTGGATTGAAAAAACTTTACTTGCAATGGGGAAAACTCTAGGATCTCCTATTGTGGTTGATAAAAGAACGTTGGCGCATGAGTATGGACACTTTGCTTCGGTCCTCATTGATATTGATTTTGCTGAGCTCAAATCTGACGATATTAATGTCACTGTGGGAGAACGTGAGTTTTATCAACCTTTTGAGATCCTTCAAAGACCTAAATTCTGTTCTAAGTGCAGCATTATTGGGCATTCAGATGGGGAATGTAGGAAGAAAACAAGAGGTGAAGCTCTCAAAGCTCCGCAAGGTGCTGCTGAGTCGCACCAGGCTATTGTGTCAGATAACAAGCAACAACATCATGAGAACAATGCTGGTGCGGAATGGAAAGAAGCTAGGCGTAGGAAAAAGGGAAAGACAGCTCCGTCTATTCCTTTTGTGCCTGAAAAGATTACTCACGTTGGTGAAGATACTTCAAATATTGTGGCTGATAATGTTTTGTGCATCAGTGACGTTGTTGAGTTGGAACAATAGTTGCAGGATAGTTTAGCTCAATCTGAAGCTGTTTTGCGTATGGCATCTGCTGAGGTTGAAAAACACAAGCAATCCATTCTTACGCATTCAGTATTAGCTAGTAAAGCTAGGTCGTTGAGCACCTCAAGCTTGAATGCTAAGGCAGGGGGGAATGTTGAATTGGAAAGAACTAAACTTCCTCCTCCTGCTAGGATTGATATTTCATCCTCGTCCACACCTTTGTGTAATGCGCTTGAAGAAACTTCAGAGTTTGGCTCTAACAACAAGTTTAACATCCTAAGTGACAAGGCTGGCAATGATGTTTTGGTTTTCAGTAAACTTGGTGAGCTTACTAAACAAGCTAAGAGGAAGCAGATTATATATATGCAAAACAAATTGAATGCGTTAACTGATCAGGATTCCTTTTTAGACTCGGATGAGGCATTGGGTATTCGTGCTCGTAAGGAATCAGTTCCTAAATCCTCCTCAAACTCGGTTAAGCAATTGAATCTAAATAATAAACTCCAACCCAGAGTTTAATTATGCGGGTTCTTTTTTGGAATATCAATGGTGTTGCGAGTACAACAGCACATTCTAAGCTTAGGGAGCTGATTAGAGATTTCCATCCTGAAGTTTTTGGCCTTGCTGAACCAAAAGTGGCGTGCTCAACAAATTTTGGGAGGAGGCTAATTTCTGAAGGTTATTCTTCGTTTATTATTAATAATTCTGCTAATTCTGGTATTGCAAATCTTTGGGTTTGTTATAAGGATGGGCTTCATGTTTCTGTAGTTAATTCTAGTAAACAAGCTATTACTATTGCGGTTGATGGTGTGTATATCTCTTTTGTCCATGCTAGCTACATTCAAACTACTAGGCGCAGGCTTTGGCAGCAACTAGTTATGCAAGATACAATTACACCTTGGCTTGTCATAGGTGATTTTAATTGTATTTTGCGTTTGAATGAGAAGAAAGGTGGCTTGGAAATAAGATCGTCTGTTATTGATGAGTTCAGTGATTGGATGGATGATAATGATCTTTTTGAATCGGATTCCTTGGGCAGCAAATTCACTTGGTGTAATAGGCAATCTGGTACTAGGCGTATTGTTAGTAAGTTGGATCGTGCAATTATTAATGCGGCTTGGCTTGCTAAATTTGAGAATTGGCGGCGTAAAGCTCTTCCTAGGGAAGTTTCCGACCATTCTACTCTTCTTGGGTATCCTTTTTATGTTCCTAGGCCTTGTCGAGCTCCTTTTCGTGTTCAAAAGATGTGGTTTTTACATGGGGATTTTCTCCGGATGGTCAATGAGAGTTGAACTTTGTCTGTTCATGGTTCTCCTGATTTTATTTTCTCTTATAAATTGAAGCGGCTGAAGATTGCAATGAAGGATTGGAATCTGAGGATTTTTGGTAATGTGAATTCTCGTTTGAAGCAAGACCAACTTCGTTTTGAGATAGCAGCTCTTATTTCAGATGAGGATCCTAGTAATACTGCTAAACTAAATGCAATGAAGGATGCTATGAAGACTTTATGTGATACTCATTTGCAACAGTTAACTATGCTCAAGCAAAAGTCTAGGAACAAATGGTTGGTGGAGGGTTCAAGTAATTCCAGTTTCTTTCATAATAGCATTAGAATTAGAAAAAGTTCTAATACTATTTCGGAACTTGTTGATATGAATGGGACTTGTTTGACAAATTATGAGCAGCTTCGTAATCATGTAGTTCAGTTCTATGAAGATAAGTTCAATGGCCAAGATCCGGTGATAGAAGGTGATTTATTTGATTTTGAGCATGCTTCAATTTATGTTGAGGAGAGCAACGCCATGGATATGATTCCATCCCCGGAAGAAATTAAGCAAGCTGTTTTTGATCTGAGTGCGGATAGTGCCCCAGGGCCGGATGGTTTCTCTGGTTGTTTCTATCGTCATTGTTGGGATATTATTCATGATGATTTAACCAAGGCCATTATTCATTGCTGGAATGCGGGTAGGATTCCAAATGGTGTTAATTCATCTTTTATCATCTTGCTGGCTAAGGTAAGGGGTGCTAATACTCTTCGAAATTTCAGACCAATTGGTCTTAGTAATTTTTTCTTCAAAATTTTTACTAAGATCCTAGCTACTAGACTTAGTACAGTTTTGGATAAGCTTGTGTCTGAAGAACAGGTAGCCTTCATGAAAGGGAGAAATATTCATGAGAATATTAGCTTGGCGTCGGAGATGGTTAATGAGTTGCATTATAAACACAAGGATGGCAATATAGGCCTTAAACTTGATATTTCTCAAGCTTTTGACACGGTAAATTGGGCTTTTGTGCTTGAAGTTTTCCGTAAGTATGGTTTTTCTGAAAATTGGTGTGCTTGGATTTTTAATATCTTGCAGTCTGCTAGAATTTCTGTCATTTTGAATGGTAGTCCGGAAGGTTACTTCAGAATTAACAGAGGTTTGCGTCAAGGTGATCCCCTCTCCCCTTTGATTTTTGTCTTGATTGAGGATGTTCTAAGCAGAAATATTACAAAGTTTTTTCGTGATAAAAAGATGACGCCCATGGTAACTAGAGGTGGTATTTCTCCTACTCACCTTTTCTTTGTTGATGACATAATGATTTTTTGTAAAGGTAATTCCAAAAGTCTTCACAATCTTGTAGACTTGTTGGGAAGATATCAGCGTGCTTCAGGTCAGACTGTTTGTCGCCAAAAGAGTAAGATTTATTATGGTGGTGGTTCTTCGAGTTGGTGTAATTATATTGCATCTTATTTGGGGATGAGTGTAGCTACTTTTCTAGACCGCTATTTGGGAGTTCAAATTATGCCAGGTATTGTTCGATATAGCCATATTAGCAATGTTGTTGAAAAGATTAGAAATCAGCTTGCTGGTTGGAGAGGGAGGTTATTATCTTTTCATGATCGCATTGTTCTTGTTAAATCAGTTATTTCCAGTTATTATATTCATAATATGGCTATTTATAAGTGGCCTCATAAGTTTATTCTTCAATTTGAGAGGGCTATCCGTAACTTTATTTGGTCTGGTGATTCGAACATTAATCGTGTGGTGGTAGTGGCTTATGATAAAATATGTTGCCCTTTTGAGGAGGGGGGTCTCGGACTAACTCGTATGGACACTATGAACAAAGCTCTTATTATGAAACTATGGTGGAAGATTCGTACTTCTACAAAGAAGTGGGCTCTTTTCCTGAATGAAAAATTATTTGATCGTAAGGGTTGTATTAAGCATTCTGGGGTTAAATCTTCTATTTTTCCTGGTTTAAGGAGTGTGTATAATTGTGTGGAAAAGAATGCTAAGGTCTTAATTGGTGATGGTAGAGATACTTCTCTTTATTATGACATTTGGTTTGATAAGACTAGTATTGCTGAAGTGCTAAATGATTATTCTCTAGATGCAACAGCAAGAGTTAGTGATATTTTAAAGGATGGCCTTTGGGATATTCCTGAAATTCACCTGCAATTCTTGATTGCCGCTGGCCTAGAGTTGAATAGGATGCCAATTCCTATGGGTGGAGCTGATGTTAGGGTATGGATGCCGGAGTTGAAGGGTGAGTTCAGCGTTAAGTCTGCAACTGAGTTGATTCGGCATAAGTATTCTCGGCTAGAAGGTACGCAACTTTTGTGGAGAAAAGAAGTTCATCCTGTTCTTGCTGCTCAAAACTGGAAATTCTTACGTGGAGCATGTGCTACGTATGACCTTATTAGGCGCAGGTTCAAGATCTCTCTTGCTAACAAATGCTGCCTGTGTGGTGTTCAAGAGGAAACTCTTACTCATGTGTTATATGAGTGTTGCTTTGCTACAAGGGCCTGGAATTGGCTAGCTGATGTGTTCAAATTACAACCTAATGCTAACCTTATTTTTTCTTTTAAAGCAGCAAAAGGAAGGAGTCATATTGTCCATGATCTGTGGCTTATTGCCAACCTTGTTCTTAGGTCGGAGCTATGGCAGTTGCGGAACAAGGCTGTTTTCGAGGATAAAAAGCCTAATTGGAGTATCTTTCATAAGCGCGTTCTGAAGTTGATTCAAGATTATTCAATTCGGATCAAGGGTCATATGAACAATAGTGCTGATGATGTTGTTCTTCTGAACTATTTTAGAGTTCAGCACCATAGTGTGAAGTGGCATCAACCTGTGGCTTGTTTTTGGTTACCGCCTGAGGCTAATGAATTAAAAATTTGTTGTGATGGAGCGGAGAGAGGTAACCCAGGCGTTGCGGGTGCAGGTGTAGTAGCTAGGGATGAGCATTGTTCAGTTCTTGGTGCTATGAGTATTGGGCTAGGAGTCACGAAGAATTATTTAGCGGAATTGTATGGCATTATTGTTGGTTTGGAGTGGTTTTTTTTTTTGCTAAGTCAAGAAATTATAATGATAAAAAAGTTATTTACAAGATAGATATAGGAGAAAAGAGACCAATGTGACCCCAAAAACTCCTAAAACCTATTTAAAACGATAATAAATTACATTTGGGAATTCAATTGAACTTAAGAAAACTGGGCGACCTTCAAAATGAATACCAACCCCATCCTCTAATAAACAACCACGCTTTGCCATGGTATCAGCTGCAAAATTTGCCTCTCTAAAGGAATGTTCAAAACGAATTGAACCATATAAACCTTTAACTTCCATCCATCTTTGCCTAGCAAACCAACGAACGTTATCTTCTTCCAAAGCCTTCAACACACTTGTAGAATCTGATCTAATAACAATGCAATCATATCCCCACTGAACTGCCCACTCCATACCCACAATAATACCATACAATTCAGCCAAATAATTAGAAGTAACTCCCAAGCTAATACACATAGCACCAACCACTTCACAATTTGCATTCCTTGCAACAACACCAGCTCCCGCCACCCCTGGATTACCTCTTGAGGCGCCATCCGTGCACAAAGGAAATTCATTAGCATTAGGAGGAAACCAAAAACACTCCTTAGGATCAGTAAACTTCACCTTTCTATGCCGAACTCGAAAAAACTCCAGAATTCTCAAGTCTTCCAAAGAATTATGCATAAAACTCTTCATTCGAACTGAATATTCTTGCATCAAATTAAAAACACGTTTTTGGAATAAAGACCAACAAGGATTCTTCTTTTCATACACTTTTTTGTTTCTAGTGAACCATAATTCTGAACGCACAACCAAATTCACTACCAACCACAAATCCTTAACAATACCACTATGATTTTTTGCCTCTTGGTAAGAAGTAATAATATCATAATGAGGTTTAATTTTGAAAATACCTTCAATCCACTCCCAAGCTCTTTGCGCAAAATTACAGCTCCAAAGAACATGTTGGAGAGACTCCTCCTCAATCTGACACACACTACATTTAGATGCAAGTTGAAATTTGAATCTGCTGCGTGCCTTATCAAGAGTTGCACATGCACCACGAATAAACTTCCAGTTCTGAGCCGCCAATGAAGGATGCACCACCCTCTTCCATAACAGCCACGCCTCCCTCAAAATAGGATATTTCTTCCTAATCAACTCCCTTGCTGCCTTGACAGAAAATTTACCTTGTAAATCAGGCATCCAAATACGCCTATCCACTCCCATATGAATTTTTGGTAAATCTTGTTGCACCACACCAGCACTTAAGATGAGCTGCAAATGAATTCCTTGAATCTGCCAATCACCGTGCACAATAATATCACATACACGAGCTGATCTGTCTAAGTCCGTGCGATTTAAAACACTAGCTAAGGTTGTATTTCCATACCAAATATCAAAGAATAAAGAAGTATCCCTACTGTCACCAATAAAACACTTCGTGTTATTCACCATCTCCTTATGAACCCAACGAAGACCAGGAAGAATAGAAGATTTCACCCCCGCCATCTTAATACGACCATCCCTACAAGTGAATTTGGCTTCCAAAAACCGAGCCCACCTCTTACGAGAAGATTTTATAGACCACCACAATTTCATCAGCAAAGCTTTATTCATAGTCCTTAGGTTAGTGATCCCAAGACCACCTTCCTTTAAAGGACTACAAATCTTATCGAAACCTACTACAAAAGCTCTAGTAAGGTTAGAATC